>NC_087209.1:61423439-61453439 GCF_015104395.2 Macrobrachium nipponense
CAGATGGTAAAGTTAATTCCATGAGCACTAAAAATATATTCAAATTATTTGTTTAAAAAAATGGTTTTGAATTAGATATTTCGTTTACAAGTCTTTCGATTATCTCACAAGTAATTTATTTTTTTTATATGAGATACTTTTTTTTGCGATACGTTTTTTCTTTGTTGTATATAGACAGATACACACGCTTACAAGTTCTTGAAAAACTATTGAAGAATTGAGTTTACTGAATGTTTTTTTTATATCTTTCTTATAATCATCATGTCGATTAAGTTTGTACTTTTTAGTCATTTAGATAATAATATTTGTTTTATTCCTAATCGTATCCCTGAGTAGTAAGTTCAAAATTCTGTTCATAATTCCAGTACGTTTAACAATCCTACAAAAGATCTTGAAAGTGGTTTAGCAAAACGTCATTAGGGAATTTCTCCGCTTGCTTTTGACATTTTATGTGCTCTTGGCATAGTCCAGCAAAACCTGTAATGCAATCTAAAGTAATTTAATTTGACATTTACTCGTGTTTTCTGCCAAGTCTAGCAAAAGGTTCTCGTGAATCTTGAGTTTTTCATTCGACGTTTCCAGAGGCCTTTTGACTGATTCTAAAAAAAGATTTTTTTGACGCATTATTTATTTATTTTTCTCTCTATCTGACTTTTCCTTTTTTCTATAATCCAGTGACAAAGTTCTTTTCTTGGAAATGGATCCTGAGATTGCAACTTTATCAGCCATAGCGTACTTTTTTTATTTTCGTTTACTTGGCCATTAGAAAACTATTTGACATGCTAAAAGAAATTTGTTATCATTATTATTATTCAGGAGATAAGCCGTATTCATTTGGAACAAGCCCACGAAAAGTAATTGACTTGAAATTTGAGCTTCCAAAGAATATTTTCGGGTCACAATATAGTGACGCACCATAGATACCCTGCATGATGAACATGCTTTCCTTTCTAGATTAGGTTGAATTTAGTTAGGTCGGGATTTCGGAACCACACCCGGCTTCCCACCCTCACCCCTTTCCCAAAGTCGAAGTCAAAGAGAAGGTGGGCGTGCGTATGACTTGACTGACTGGTGCCCACGACCGCAGCCCTTAACCAGCTGAATGACTTCTGATCCAGATTCTAATCTCCTGCTGGAATCAGATCCCTTCCAGAATTCTTTTGAGAAATTCGTCTGGTAAATGGCTCTCTCTCTCTCTCTCTCTCTCTCTCTCGTAATGATAACCAAGGCGGCCGTTCCAGTAATAAGCGGCCATTGAGTCGAATCCCTCCCCCATTCCTTAAAGCCCCTCCCCCACCCTCGAACCCAACCCCCCTACTCCCATCCCATCCCTGGAGGCGCCTTCATCCAGAGCGCTCTCAGCCAATCCATTGATCTCAATTCAGCCGAAAGGACATTTAACCATCCTATGACTGCATATTAGATGTTGGCTTGCTAGAGGGTCCACGGTAGGAGGTGGAGGAGGAGGATGAGGAGGAGGAGGAGGAGGGCTTTACGTATAATTGCTTTGTTAGAGCCTAATTGGGCCCCTTAATGGGTTTACTTTTCTTCGTTGCTTTTGTTTGTTCTTCAGTAGTGTTGCCGATAGGTGCTTTGGTTAGAAGGCGGGGGAGGCGATTTAAACTCCATATTCGAAGGAGCTGTTTGCAGAAGGATGGTGCCCAAACAGATATCATTGATGTGTCTGTTGGATATGAGAATAGATTCGAAGGATCTGTTAATCTGCCTGCACTGACTTGAAAATTATTATCTTCGAAGAGATGTGAATAGGACAAATATCAAGGGCCTCTGTAGTAGACGTCTTCGTTGTTTGGTATAGTAGGCGTCGGTTTGAGCTTTGGGCATGATCGGGAAATTGTTATAGCAACAAGCTACCCATTCACGAGCAAGGCGTGAATACTTTGTGTTATTATAGCTATAAATACCACTGGAGCTGGTCGTATTTTTTTTTTTTTTTTTTAATAAAACATTAACTCAGCCAGTTACATCATCATAGATGAAGAAAAGTAACGGTAAAAGATTTAACTCGAAGTCGAAAGATCAAAATAGCACTCAGAATGACATTGATAACTTTTTAGACAGTAAAGAAAGGCATTATGAGTGCTGACAAAAATGGAGTCTGAAATTTAGGCGAAAATGGGGGTTTCTTTATTAATTAGTTTTTTTTTTTTTAAACAGGCTGATATGAGTCACTTCCTAATGTAGGTGTTATTTAGTTTCTTTGTTGTTATTTATCTCATTTGTTTATTTATCTTTACTTCCTTTTTCTATTGTTTATGTTTTCCTGGCATTTCTGCATTCATATTGGAACCCGAAGGGACCCGTATGGCGGTAGTGCCGACAGCACGCCTCACACGGTGCACTGTAGGCGTCACTTAAGGTTCTTAGTAGCGTCCATTCGGCCCACTAGCTGCAAGCTATTTTTCTTCTTTGACTGTACCTCCTTTCATATCGTCTTTCTTCCATGGGATTTTCCACCCTCTATAACGAATGTTTCTTAGTGCATCTGCGATGTTTCTCTCCCGCTACACCTTTCCAACCTTCTTATTGTCAGCTTCCCTTTCAGCGCTGAATGACCTTATAGGTCCCAACGCTTGGCATTTGGCTTGAATTCTACGTATATTAAAATTCTAGGGATTATATATAATTATATATATATATATATTATATTATATATATATATAATATATATATATGTGTGTGTGTGGTGTATATATATTATTATATATATATATATATAATATAACACATTATTTAAGAATCTACTAAATTTGATTTATAAGCAATTTTTTATGTTGGGGGATTGGAATACGCTTGGGAAGTATTGGTGAGGTAGCCATCCCTATGTTCTTTCCCAACCAATCTACGATCCACCAAAGTATAATAACTACCAGGTACGTAATTCAGTCGTTAGTTCAATAAAAACCCAATAAATTATGAAAGAAAGTGGCCTAAGTTGCTACCAACCCATAACCACTTCTGTCCAGGATGCTGTTGCGGAGAGAGAGATGAGAGAGAGAGAGAGAGAGAGAGAGAGAGAGAGAGAGAGAATGGAATGTCAGACATGCTCACAAAACAAACTGCCCTTGTCACTCAGCTAAGGGTAATAAGCTTAAGCGTCACTACAAGCTGTTGAAAGCTGACGTCATGGTTTCCCTTAAAAAAAAATTTTTTTTTTTCTTCAATAAAAACATATAATTCTAGGATCCTTGGTTGGCTTTGCTAGCACGAAATATTTATAAACTTTAATGTTGAGTACGAAGTTTCTGTTTGAGTGAAGGTTCCAAGATTTCAAAGGATTGAATATATTCGTTATATGTTTTTTATATTATTATTATTATTACACGCCAGTCTGCGAAGCTATGTGGTAAAAGAGACTGATTTAGTCACTAGGCTCCGATGTGGATAGCAGCCCGGAACGGAAAAATGAATACAGAAAGCATAAACAAATGAAAAAATAAAAAATAAAATGAGATAAATAACTACAAAGAAATTAAATCAAATATACATTATGAAGTGACTCATGTCAGTGTTATGAAAAATAATAAATAAAAAATTTATTTACATATATATATATAATATATATATATATATATATATATAATATATATATATATATATATATATATATATATATATATATATATATATATATATATATATATAGAGAGAGAGAGAGAGAGAGAGAGAGAGAGAGAAGAGAGAGAGAGAGAGAGAGAGAGAGAGAGAGAGATAGAGAAATGGATAAAATAACTACAAAAAATTAAATCAAAATATACATTATAAAGTGACTCATGTCATGTTATAAAATAATAAATAAAAAATTTATTTATTATATATTATATATATATATATATATATATATATATATATTTAGAGATGAGAGAGAGAGAGAGAGAGAGAGAGAGAGAGAGAGAGAGAGAGAGAGAAGAGACTCGCATAACCGCACTGGATCTAAAGGGGGAAACAGATCGAGGCATTCCCATGCTTTAGTCAAATTAAATGCCGAAATCTAAATTGCTAATTCCGAAATGCAGAACTTTATTGTTTACGCAACGATATTGTTTACGGCTGTTTCTCTGGCATTATATATTTGGGTATATGAATAAAGCGCTCGAGCTTCAACTGTTTTCGTTGGCGTGTTTTATTTATTTATTTATTTATTTAATTTAATTAATTAATATTTATATATACTTACATAATTGTCTGGTAATCCCATAAGCTCAGTAATGTTTGCTTTGAATTTATCGATTTGAATAATGATGATAATAATAATGATGAACCAAACAAAAACTTCTTTCAGTTTTCTTCTGAAGATTGAAAAAGAAACCCACAAATTCAATTTGTAACTTGTTTACTTCTAAGTATTACATTAAGTTTTACTCCACACTCGAGTACTTTCAGGCCCTTCTGTGGCCCATTCTCAAGAGATGTTTGGGATGTTAGCCTGGGTCAAGGCCCAGCAGTCTTCTGGAACTTCTTCTCGTTGTGCTGTCATTTATGCGATGGCTGTTCTGGTTTTCTTGAGAGTTGCCAATCCCTCCCCCTCTTGTCGCTCTGATATCCTGAGCTGATGGTCAATGGAATTCACCCTTGTGGTAAGGGTGTGGTCACCGAAAGTCTGTTGGGCAGGAAACCTAATCTCCAGGTGAGCAGGGTCAATCTTAGCTTCTTTTTAATATCAAAGCTCGGCTTATGGTATCTTCTGAGGTAAAACCTTTGTTTCCTTCAATTACTTTTGATCTCTCTGATAAGCGCACCTTCTACTACCCTCCTGTGACTAATTTTGTTGCTTTTGTATATAAGCCTACTGTTTTTTGAAATCCATCCTATGGTCATTTTCCCAACAATGTCTAGCTATAGCACTCCCCTGAGAGTTAAGCTGTACTGCCCTTCTATGTTCTTGGACTCTAGTCCTTATTCCCCTACCTGATTCCCCCACATATCTGTCTCCACAATTATTGCAATTGATTATATATACCCCCGCTACATCATCTGTATTACTGTCTTCTCCTTCCAATTTATTTTTACATACTTTGTTTTTAAAGTATTATCAAATGTATATACAAATTTATATTGACTTCTTTCATTTTTGAAGTGATTTGTTCATTTTAGGCATAAAAGGGAGGGCAACTATTTTCTTGTTTTCTTTATTCCATGTACTCTCTACATTCGCTCTGTAAAATATTTTTTCTAGCTTTGTTGAGTGCCCTTTTTCTGAACCATTCGGGTATGCTAATGCATCGAAGCTTTTATCGATGTAATTTATTTCTTGCTCTATCTTGCAAGGGTCACACGTTCTCATTGCCCTAAGAAATAAACCTGTTAGAACCCCCCCCTATTTTTATATCATGATTTATTCATTTATTTTTTCTTTATTTTCTTGTTAGCTCTGAATATGTTAATAATAATAATAATAATAATAATAATAATAATAATAATAATAATAATAATAATAATAGTAATTAAACGTAATAAAATATTATTAATTTTTTAACTAGAATCTTGTTCAATCAATTCTGTATTATAAGTGATTTCCCTTTATGTATAATTAATAATTTTAAAAACTGATTGAAAAGTATTCATGATAGGTTGCCTGGTGTGCAATAACTTCTTCAGAAATCCTTGTTGGTAAATATTTGAAAATGTACTTCATGGGCCATATTTCAAAATACGAGTATATAAAAATGCACTTCATACTAAACTTTCCTTTTTCAAATTTATTTTACGCATTGAAAATATTTTGGAAAATGCAGACGATGCTAAGGAACTATATTTAAAGTATGAACTATATTTAAAGTATGAAGGTAATACATATTAAATAAATTCTGTGAATTCAAACAGTTGCAACAAAAATGGTAAATAGATAGTATGATTTTTCAGTAGATGGAACCAAAGCCGAACGGGAAATGTAAAGTTTAGTATATTAGTTTTATCTTAACACAATCTTGACCAAAAATTCAGCTGTGGATGAAAACATAAGAGAGTATAACTCGCAATCCAAGTAAATGATCTCATAACGCAAATAGTTGTAAAGAAAACGGATGAAAAATTGAAAAGAAAATCGATTAATATCCGGAACTATATGCAGAAAAAAACGAAATTTTTTTTATATTAATTTTACACAAAAAAAAAAAAAAAATTAATGACAGCTCATAATGGATGACCAAGACTGCAAGGACACAACCTGCTCAACAACTGAGACCTTACCTTACAGACCTTACATCTTGTTCGGGTTGCCCCAGGTCCCTCAGTGTGAGGCACCTCTAGTGTCTACCAGAGAGTTGCTAGTACATCTTCCGGTATATTTTGCATCTTCCAATCTTGGATGGTCCTGGGATGCAGTTTAGATATTTGTCGAGCTTATTCTTAAACACATCTACGCTCACTCCTGATATATTTCCTCAGATGAGCTGGCAACGCATTGAATAGACGCTGCATTATCGATGCTGGTGCGTAGTGGATTAATGTCCTGTGTGCTTTCCTTATTTTTCCTGGTATAGTTTTTGGGCACTATTAATCTACTCTGCTTGCTCTTTCTGTATTTTTAGTTCCTGATAGTTTTTCTGCTATTCCTTCTATCTGTTTCCATGCCTGAATTATCATGTAGCGTTCTCTTCTCCTTTCTAGACTATATAATTTTAAGAATTGTAGTCTTTTTCCCAGTAGTCTAGGTCCTTAACTTCTTCTAGTTCTAGCTGTAAATGACCTTTGTACACTCTCTATTTGTGGCAATATCCTTTTGTATAGTGTGGGTACAATATCATATTGCAATATTCAAGTGGACTACGAACATATTTTTTATACAGCATAAATCATGTGTTCAGCTTTTTCTTGTTTTGAAGTGCCTCCGTAACAACATTCCCATTTTTGCTTTACATTTTGCCAACAGAGTTGCTATTTGATCATTGCATAACATGTTCCATATCATCATCACACAACGGTCTTTTAAACTGCTTCCTTATTTGTGATGGTCTCATTATTAGGTCCCTTATATGCATATAGCTTTCTTTCTCTGTCTCCATAATTTATTGATTCAAATTTATCAGAGTTAAATACCATCCTATTTACCTCTGCCCAATCATATACTTTGTTAAGGTCTCTTTGTAGAGCGTTCCTATCTTCATCACAAGTAATTTCTCTACTTATTCTTGTGTCATCTGCGAAACTACTCACTACCGAATCTTTAACATTTATTGTCTATGTCTTCAATCATAATAACAAACAGTATTGCAGCTAACACCGTACCTTGCGGCACACCGGATATTACCTTGGCTTCATCCGATTTCTCGTCGTGTTTGCAATAACTATCTGTTTTCTAGTTGTGTAAAAATTCTTTTAACCATCTTCCTACTTTATCCACGATATTGTGTTTTCTAATTTTCTTCGCTAATATATTATGGTCTACTTTATCAAAAGCTTTTGCAAAAAGTCTAAATAAACCACTCTGTTTCATTTCCGCTTTTCATATTTTTGAATATGTTTTCACGGTGGACTAACAGTTGGGTTTGTGTACTTTTTCCGGGTACGAAAACCATGTTGTCCTTTATTAAACAATTATTTTTATTAAATGTTTCATAATATTTTTCTTCATTACCCTTTCATACACTTTCATAATATGTGATGTTAGACTCACAGGCCTATAATTACTTGCCTCTAGTCTTGATCCACTTTTGCAAAGTAGGGGTAATATATGCTAATTTGTGCTCATCATATATCTTGCCTGTATCTACACTTTGCCTTAATAATATTGCAAGTGGCTTTGCGATAGAATGAACTACTTTCTTTAACAAAATAGCAGGAATTCCAATCAGGCCCTGCAGCAGCTCCATTTTAATGTTTCATTAATAGCCTGCACAATATCAGCTTCATAATATCTATGTCAGCTAAATATTCACTATTTTTCATCCCTTACTTCTATATCATTATCTTCATATCTATTCTAGGGGTGAATTCTCTCTTATATCGTTCTGCCAGTATGTTGCAAATTTCCTTTTTTTCATTCGTTAATCTCCCTTCAATTCTCAGAGGGCCTATTTCTATTCTTCTTGTTATTCATCTCTTCGCATATGAGATATAAGTTTAGGGGGTTTGGGGTTGCTTGATATTTAATAGGGTTTTTTATTTTCTTCCAAGTCCCGTTTTTCATTTTCTTTGATTGTATAATCTTTTGTTCTGCAGTTTTCTATCTTACTTTTTAAGTTCTATAACTTTCCATGCATTTTTTACTTTTGCAAGACCTTTTTTCCACTTTCTGATTTTCTGGGAACAAGATCCTTCTGTCTCTTGGTATGCATGAATGATGTTTACTTTCTTCTTCGGTATATATTTTTTTGGTTTTTTCCACTATTATCTCCAATATTTTTATATAATATCTCCGTATTTACCCTCATGTTCATCACTTACGAAAATGTTATCCCAATCTTTGTTAATTCTTCATTAATTTCTGACCATTTTATATTTTTACTGTAGAAGTTGTATTTTTTCCATATCCTTCCCACTTTTTCATTTCTTGCTTATCTCTATTTTCACTTGCTTGGAATGAACTGTTAATTCTATGACATTATGGTCTGAATACTCGCATTATAAACTATTATTTCTTTAACATAATTCATCTCGTTCACAAATACTAGGTCTAAGTATTTTCCTTTCTTGTTGGCAGGTGATTTTATTTGTTGAATGTTGTATTCTAGTAGCATTATCTAATAGCTTTTCAAATTGCCTCTTATCTTCTGCACTACTATTACTCTCTTTTTTATATGTATAAGTACAACCCACAATCTCCTATTCGTTTCTTTTTCCCATTCTACGAAAGGAAAGTTGCAAGTCAACCAGATAGGAGAATAGTCCAGTCCTTGTGATTTCTACATATATCATCCCAAATTTTCAATTATTATGTCAAACTCTTTTAGTATTAGGAGGGTCTATATATTACTATGTTTCATCAATTTTCAGATTCAAATTCTACCGCTATTAGTTCACATCTGAGTTACTATATTTCTCATATTTTATCCTGCCTTTTTTTGTTTTTTGTTTCCCAAATTTCCCTATATTGCGGTTCGCCTTGATTGTCCTATTTTTTCTATCTGATCTATAGTTTGGAACCCTTTATTTGATCATCATTCCCAGTTCTCTTGGGAATACCAGGTTTCACTTATATTCATTATATCTATTTTCTTTTCATTTGGGTTAGTTCTTCTAAGTACTCTATTTTTCTTTTTGAGTTACTCGTAACTAAACCCTCCCCGCGCATTCATCACTATGATGGTTTGCGTGTTTTCTCCTTCATTTAATACTGATAGTATAAGGATTGTTTCCCATGTCTCTTTCCTGTTCTGGTATGTTGTTCTTTTTTCATTTCCAGAAATTCTGACATTAAAAAATCCAACTTTTCCATAATATTGATCTTCCTTCATCAATAATTATTAATTTTGTGTCCCTGAATCTGCAATTTTCCTCCGGTTCTGCATATCCTCTTGCATAATAAATACAGTTATTATCTCTTTGAGTAGAATTTCGGAGCTGATGCTTTTGAAATTTTTTGCTGACACCTCTGCATATCTCATCGGTCGGTGGTTTGCTTTTCTCTTTTACCTTGATATTCTTGATTTCTCTCTTATTTGTTTCTTTCTTATTTTGGATTTTATTACTTGGTTGGTTATTTATTTGATTATGATTCCATGGCTACAGGGTGCATATATTTGCATTTTTTGTCGAACTTACATCCTTCCTTCTTTTAGGTTTTTACATATTTTTGGATGCAGATCTCTGCAATCATCCCCATATCCATCTAAGTATGCACATTTACCATATATTTCATAGTTTTTGACATATCTTAGGATGTTTTGTAGTAACATCTTTCTCCACAAATCTGCAATTCCCTTCCCTCTTTTCAAAAGGTTGCAGATTTTGTCTTTCTTGTCTATTTTTTCCTCTCTCCCGTCATTGTATAGATCTGGGTAGAGCCTCTTCGGGATTTGCTTTTCTGTTGTCCATATCGTAATTTAATTTCTTCGTAGGTATGCTGCTTTATTGCCCTCATAGTAGTATCAATGAGTATCTCTGCATCCATACTTTTATCTTGTTCTTTGTTTTTTTTCCTTATTTTTTTTTCTGTCATTTCATTTTTGTTTACTTCTCTTCGTTTTCCGTCCTCTTGCTTCTTTTTCTTCTTCTTCTTCTTCTTCCTTCTTCTTCTTCTTCATCCTCAACTATTGTACATTCAATCTTGATTTAATAAACATTGGTCTATCCATGATAGACATGTTGAAACAAAAAATTCTTGTATCTTTCCTCAAATCTTGTATTACCTCAGCACACTGTGGATGGGTCGGAATGTTGCATGCAGCACATTTTCTGATTAGGTTTTGTGGATTGACTATGCTATACCAAACCTTACACAGTTTGCATGCTTTTGGCATTCTTTTTCCTAATGCATCAATTAGTATATTCACAAGATTTACCTTATTTTCATTTTCTTTGTCGGAATATGTTGGTTTATGTATATTTTCTTTATGAGTCTCTTGACCACTTGGATTTATTTGGAACTTCTTCAATTATTTTCAAGATGTTTTTCATTAGATTTGTTCCCAGTTTGAAGGATTATATCTTATAATATATCTATGAATGCTTTTGTATCTTTTTGGTTAGGACTGTTGCTGATTTCATAGATGAGAAATGCCAGTTCCCTTCCTGCTACCTCATCGTATTGTGAATCTGCTAAGCACGCCAATTACGCCACCTTTTCCCGCAGTTGGAAACTTACTGCCATCTTGTTCTGATTTATAGTATTACACTTGATAAACATAACTTAGAAGACGCTTTATCCTACTATTTTCACACTAATCTTATCACCGATAGTTCACGAACACTTCTAGATATTTCTCAAATTCTAGTCGTATGTTAAACTTGTGATATCTGTTGATTATTGTGACTTCACGCGGGTACGTCTCACCAAGCAAGATGGCTACTACGAGAGAGAGAGAGAGAGAGAGATGAGAGAGAGAGAGAGAGAGAGAGAGAGAGAGAGTGAGTTAGCGGCAGGTCCAGAAATTCGTCGAGGAAATATCTTCTTGTTGTATCAATAGCTCGGAACAGACTTTGTTATTTGAGGTTTCTCGACACAAAAGGAGATCCGATCCTTCCAATCATCTTGGTAAGAAGGAGGAGGAGGAGACTTCTTTAGCGAGAGGCTGTTAATAGCACTGCAAGTGCTTCAATAATATTAGGATTGATCGCACGAGAGAGACCGAGAGAGAGAGAGAGAGAGAGAGAGAGAGAGAGAGAGAGAGAGAGAGATGTATTTTATGTTTGAAGATCGAAATCACTTTTAGAATGGTCATTTGCTAAATGTTTCTCTCTCTCTCTCTCTCCTCTCTCTCTCTCTCTCTCTCTCTCTCTCTCTCATCTATATATATATATATATATATATATATATATATATATATATATGTATGTATAGAGAGAGAGAGAGAGAGAGAGAGAGAGAGAGAGAAATATTTCTGAAGATCTCAGTCACCGTCTTTTACAGTGGCCATTTACTAAATAGTTCTGGGCAGAGAGAGAGAGAGAGAGAGAGAGAGAGAGAGAGAGAGAGAGAGAGAGAGATTTCTGAAGATCACAGCCACCGTCTTTTAGAGTCGCCATTTACTGAATGGTTCTTGAGAGAGGGAGAGAGGAATATTTAATGATCAACATCACGGCCTTTTAAAAAAGACCATTTACTGAAAGATGCTTTATAACAGCTGACAAAAAAAAAAGGACTACCCCATAGTAAGATGTTCGTGAAAATCTTATGATTTGATCCCATGTGAGAGAGAGAGAGAGAGAGAGAGAGAGAGAGAGAGAGAGAGAAAGGTATCATTACAGTTTTCTGGTTTTCACTGTCAGTTGAAATCTTTTAGAAGCCGATCAGATCCCATTCGACGTTCCCCCTCGAAGGTCCCAGAAGTTATATTGTAAGAGGAATCTGATCCCTTTTTGTATTTCATTATATATATATCCCGCGTGTTTGTTCCGTTGCAGAAGGTGAAAGTTTCTGTGCTCTCTCTCTCTCTCTCTCTCTCTCTCTCTCTCTCTCTCTCTCTCCTATTGCGACATGTGTGTCGTGTTTTTATCATGACACTTTTTTTCAATTTTTTTTTTTTATCAATGTTACTGTGCCTGCCGTTTACTGTATCGTATCTACATTGAAAAGTGTATATTGATGAGTTATTTTGTGTGTATGTATTTATATATATATATATATACTATATATATATATATATATATATATATATATATATATGTATAAATTTACATTTTTATGTAATAGAATAACGGACTAGTTTGTTGAGGTTTAACCAAGCTTATTGACGCCGTATAGCATGAAATATGAAACTAAAAAGAATACAATTCAATAGGAGTTTCGTATAAGAAATATCTAAGTATTATATAAATATATATACACATAATCATATTTCTTCATATATGCTATACATACATACATACATACACACATTCTGCATATGCATATGATTTGAAAATACAGCTAGTAAATGTGGAAGCTCTCTGCACTGGGGTTCATCCACGATTCAGTAATTTATGCGTGTGGGTGTGTATAGTTGACCCCCAAGATATGAAAACAAACATACACAGTAAATCATGTTATTTGCGTAGCTGTTAAGATAGATTAATTAATATTTAGAGTGTGATTATTCACTTTTGCCTCAAACTGAATCTTGATAGGAGATGAGAGAGAGAAAGAGAGAGAGAGTGATGTCTGTTATTCCCACAAGGCAAATTCCTAAGCAAGAACTAGGGAGAGAGAGATGAGACGAGACGGGAGAGGAGAGAGAGAGAGAGAGAGGCAATTTTTATCATCTCAAAAGATCAGTGCCCTGAAAAGGAGAGAGGGGGGGAGGGGTCATTATGTTATTATTATTATTTTCTCCAAAGACCAATTCCCTAAAGAGAGAGAGAGAGAGAGAGGTTATTTCATTATTATCTCAAAAGATCAGTTCCCCGAAGTGAGAGAGAGAGAGAGAGAGAGAGAGGAGAAGCTTTTTCCAAGCCTCCTTCCTTCTAACCGTAAGTATCAAACTGTAATCTCCGCAGTAATTGCCCCTTGACATCAATTTAGTATCATAAAATCCCTTTTTATTGGTCTCCTACGGGCCAGGGACAATATTCGCCCTTTGAGGCAACTATAGAGAGGAAAGTGTCCGAACCTGGCTACAACGTAGGGCCCACTTCTTTCCCATTATCCTGGGCCACTTATTTCCCATTATCTAACCCTTTCTTTTTTTCCAATTTTTTTTAACTTTTGTTTGGTTAGTTTTTGCGGACGTTTATGGTACTTATGTATATATGATTATATTATATAATGGTATTAATATATATATATTTCTATAGTATATATATATATTTAATAGTAGATATATATTAATATATGGATTATCTATCTATCTATATGTATTGCTATCTACTATATATATATATTATATATATATAATATATAATATATATATATATTATATATATATAATATGAGCTTATTTATATATATATATATTATATATATATATATTGTATTCATATATAATATAATATATAGAATATATATTATTGTTTATAATATATATAATATATATATATATAATATATATATATTATTGTATTAAGCTATAGATGATATATATATATATCTAGATATATATCTATATTATATATATGAATATATATCGATCGATCTTTATTATATTGATATATTATCCTTTATATATATATATTTATTAATATATTATATAATATATACTATAATTGTATAATTATTATAACTTATTATAATTATATATTATATATATATATATATATAGATATATATATATATATAAATATATATGTATATATTAGATTATATAGATATATATATAATGAGATATATTATATTATACATATTAATATATAGAGATATAATAATCGTATATATATTTATATATCATATAGAGCTTATATATAAGCTATATATATATTATAGATTATAATTATATATATAGAGATATTATATATATAATTATTAGATATTTATATATAATATATTATATATATATATAGCTTCATATATATATATATATATTCATATATATATATATATATATATATATATATATATATATATATATATATATATATAGATAGATAGATAGATAGATAGATATACATATATATATATATTATATAGATATATATATATATATATCTATATATATAGATATATATATATAGTTATCTTAAATACATGTATATATATATATAGTATATATATATATATATATATATATATATATAAAATATATATATATATATATATATATATATGTGTGTGTGTGTGTGTGTGTGTGTGTGTGTGTGTGTGTGTGTGTTTGTATCGATTTGTCAGGAGTTTAGAAAGTGTGAGAAGACTTCCCTTTAAAAAAAAACAATAATAATAATATAATAATATAATAATAATAATAATGTGATATAATAGTAATAATAATAAATTAATATGATTTAAGTTAGTGGCCCTCCACACCGCCATCCTTTCCCCTCCCTCCATTCGCCCCCCCCCCCCCCCCCCCTCAATGATGTAAAAAAAAATCGCAAATAAATCGGAGAGAAGTACAAATTCGATCGCGGGTCCTTTTATTCGCGAGAGATTAAGCCGAAGCAATATTGCTCTACATTCACAAAGAATCTGAGGAATGCCTGAGCGAAATTCATTTATTTTTCGACCGTGAGATTCGGCCGGCCATGATGCTGCTTGCAGCTTGTTGCTGTTGCTTGCTGCTTGCTGCTGCATGCTTCGGCAGTAACCCTTCCGCTATTTAAGCTTACGGACGTGGGCCGAAATATATAATATGCATGTGCGGATATTCATGCAGTGCGTCTACTTACTACCGCAGCTGCGCGGTTTCCTTTTTCAGATATTCTTTATTGGTTTTTCGGCGTCAATAACCTAGATGTCATGACGCCAGTTTTAATGGTCACGAATCAGTCAATCTTTTAGGTTTTTTTAACATTTGCATTGTGAACAGTTGCGGTATTTTACACGGTCTAGATACAATAGGTCAGTCAGCGTGCAGCTTTGGGTATGAATCACCAATACTGTGACGTCACGCGCCCTGGTCTCCCACAGGCGGTTAACCTAAACAATAGGCTAAGGTTATAGGACTTGCTGTGTGTCCATATATCTTTTTATTCATTCATTCATTCTACCATTGATAATGCCAAGTAACTGCGCAGTATTTGGCTGTTCTAATTCACGTGAAAAAACGAAAAACTCGAATATAAAATACCATCGTTTTCCAGAAGAAAAGCCATACAAAGACCGTGGTATTTTATTAATTAGTCTCGATTCGTCGCGGATTTCTTGAGTTAGAGAAGTATCCTGCGTAAAATAATGATTTGCAGTTTTCAGTCTTTTGTCAGGTCATTCAACGAATATAGTCATAGACTGCCTTTGCTCGTTATGTCTTCGTTGTGCAGATATTTCGTAAATTTTCTTTTGAATTTATTAGCTCTAGATATGAAATGTATTGGCAAATTCTGTACCAACCGTTTTCTATAGACTCTGGCAAGAGGTGGAACTTGCGACTTTGCATCGACCACAACAATAAGCCTCTTGTGGGTAGTGGTGGTGTCTTCGTGGTGGCTTCCGGAATAGGGGGCTTCTGTGAAGCGATGAGAGAGAGAGAGAGAGGAGGAGGAGAGAGAGAGAGAGGGAAGGAATCAGGAGAGAGGAAGGATGAAGGAGAGAGAGAGAGAGAGAGAGAGAGAGAGAAGGAATCGAGGGAGGGGTATCTCCGTTGTAATTTGCTGCCAGTTTCCACTCTGAAACGCCTGAAATGGACCAATTCCGCGGCGTAATGGGCCGTCAGAAGGCTGGGGGCGGCCGTGATTGCATGCAGCCACCAGCCCCGAGGCCCTTAAAGAGGTGCGCAAGAACCGGAGACACCAGACTCGTGCCAAAACAGCGCGAGAGACAAAAAGAAAGAAAGAAAAAAAAAACGACGTTCACCGGACGCGCGGTTTGTTTATGCGTGAATTTATATATGAATCCCTGGGCCCATCGGCGCGTCGGTAAAACGAGAGCTGCTTTGGCCGAGTTGTTTCGTTCTTGATGTATTCTTCATTCGGTCATGATGAGACTTTGATTGTGCTTTGCGGGAGCGGAAATTGCTTTGCCGTCGGACACCGGTGCCGCAACTTTGACAGTTTTGCGTTCGTGGCGGCGGCGATGATGGTGGTTGGTGGTGGTTGTTCTGCTGCTTCGCGTCTTCCCTTTGGCCGCAGGAGAATGTTGTTGTTGTTGTTGTTGTTTTCGTTGGTGTTTTTGTTGATTTTGCTTTTGCTGATAGATTTAGCTGGTGTTGTGCCAGCACCGGATTTTGCTCGTGTTAGCAAAAAAAAAAAAAAAAAAATTAAAAAAAAAAGTCCTCTCTCTCTCTCTCTCTCTCTCTCTCTCTCTCTCAGAATTATTGTTCTCCTGATGGTGGACAGTAAGAATTAAAAAATTTCTCAATTTCCTTAACGAGAATTTGGGCTTCTTCTTCTTCTTCTTCTTCTTCTTCTTCTCTTCTTCTTCTTCTTCTTCTTGTGTCGAAGGAAGATGACTCATGGGACTCAAAAGCAAGGTTTTAAAACCAGTGTATATGACTTCGTTGTTAAAAAGCAAATTTCCATCACTGAAGAATGTAGTATTTTAATAAAAGTTGATTTTCGTGGCATAACATTTATTTCATGTGAACGGCAGACTTTCTAGACAAGGGTAACTGGATTTTGATCAACAGGAGGGTTTGATGACAGGGAAATATTAGGTTTCTGATTAAAATAATTGAATTGGCCTATGATTGAAAACGGGCTGACTTCCAAGGATTGGTTTATGGTTGAAAACAAACATTTATCAGGTTTGACACGAACTGGTTTATGATTGAAAACGGATTTAATTGACTGATAATTGAGGATAGAGGCACAAGAGGTTCTTTATGAATAGAAAATATGCTTTGAAGATATTTATATTATTTTGTATTAAAAGGTAACGTTTTTAAAATAATATATTTTTTCTGTATGATTTTTCTTTTACATTTTTCGTCATGAAGTTGAGATTGTTGACAGTTATTATGGAACAGTTCTGTGAAGTTTGCGATTCCATTAGTCACAAATTAATTTGTTAAATCCCATACATTTGTACTCAAAAGTCAGCTACCAATGATTCTCATCGGTAATTATTATTTAAAATATGTTAATTGTATCCCAAGAAGTGAGGAAAAGTATTCATAACGACACCACACCTCTGGACGGCAACTTAATTTGCCTATAAAATTAAACTCAAACAGAAACGTAATAAAATTAAACTCAAACAGACACGTAATCTTATGTATTTTGGATACTTACCCAAGGCAGCATAGCATCTTGAAGTTTGAAAAGAAACTATACGTTCTTCCAGACCCAAGTCTGGAAAGCATCTTAGCTTCCCAATAAAAATAAGCTTAAAGTGAAATGAATCGTCCGTAATTTTTAAAGCCTACCAAAGACACTTTATATTATTCCAGAAACCTCTCGAAATAAACTCAGTTTCCATATCAACCTACACTAATTAGAAACTTAATCTAAGCGTCTTGACGTCGTTCGAACAGTTAAAAAGTCTGAAAAAGTACAAAAAACAAACTTTACACTCTTCCAGACGCAAGTTTGGAAATCAACTTCATTTCCATAGAAAATTAAACTAAAACAGAAACTTAATCCTTGCGTATTTTTTAATACATATAAAGGGCACCAATGCATCTTGAACATTTAAAACTGTAAAATAAACTTAACATGCTTCCAGACACACCTCTGGAAAATAACTTTATTTCCAAATAAAATTAAGCTAAAACAGAAACATAACTTTGAGTCCCTGCCAGAAACAACAAAGCATCTTGGAGTTGTTCGAACAATTAAACGTATTCGAAAAAAAGATGGAAACAAACTTGACACTCTTCCAGACGGAATCTGGAAGGCAAATTAATCCAGAGCAGTAATTTTGAGGTATTTTTTGAATACCTACCAAAGGCACCAGTGCATGTAGAATTCGTCCGAACACTTAAAAATGTCAAAATAAAACTATAAAAGCAAACTTTCAACACTTCCAGACGCAAGTCTGGAAAGTTTAATTTCCTTTTAAAATTAAGCTACATTATAAAAGTTATCTTACGTATTTTTAAATATTTACCAAAGGCAGCAAAGCATCTTGAAGTCGTACGAAGGCGTTAAAAATAAAAGCCTAAAAGCAAACTTTAAACTCTTCCAGACGCAGGTCTGGAAAGAGGAACTCCTTTTAAATCTCCGACTTACTGATGACTGTGAAGTTGATTATGGTGTTCTTAGTGGGGGAGAGCAGATAGTCCACCCTGCAGCGGTATCTCGCCTGGTCTCTGTCTTGGACGGGGTAAATCTCCAGGTGAGCCCCTGGGGCCGCGCTGGAACCCCAGGAGTTTCCAGGAAGAAACTTGAAGTAGGCCCGCTGTTCCAGCAGCATCTCGTCGCTCCAGTGTTTCCCCTTCTCGATGCTGCTGCCTCTGGCGTCGAAACTGGAATGGCGGTTTGAGAAAAAAAAGTGTATGTGAGGCGAGATGTTGCGTTATTTAATTTTCAGCTTATTCTCCAGTTTGCAGCAGGAAAAACTGGAATGATACGACAAAATATTCTTTAGGTCATTGTATACTGGACAGACAGTTTGGAACATTTATTTTCATTTGTTTATTACTTTTAAAACTTTAAAAGATAGTGGGAAATTATTTAGATAATATATAAAGACAATTGGAAAATATTTCCAGTAAGGATTACTTTTGAAACTCATTTCGTTCATTGTTACTTTTGAAACTGTCAAGGCGATGTTAAGCATATTTTTTATCTTTCAAACTGGAAACGGGAGTGGGAAACAATATTTTAAATGAATCTTACTTTGGAAACTGGAAGGACAACCTGGCAATGTTGCCCATGCACTGTTTGTTTCGAAAATGACGAACCAGTTGCAAATATAACTGAAGACCAGGTTTGTGCCTTTCATTTTCATTTAATGTAATTTCCAAAATAAAATAAATTTCGCTCATTTAGAGGCGTTTTTGTGGGGTGTTGGAGAAACCATATCCCCTTGCTCGAGTTGCGTTCTTTTTTAGGATGGAGAAAATATTCCTATTCATTCATGATGCGTTTTTAAAGACTAAGAAAATATTTTTTATCGAAAAAAAAAACGTGCTAGAATATTCAAGATGCGTTATTGGCGAAGAAAATGTCTCCACTCTCGCTCGAGGTTTGGTCGTCTGGAGAAACGAAGATATTTCCTTGGCATTTAAGACTTAGAGAAAACGGAGACCGAGAGAGCAGATATTTCAACTTGCTGCAGATGCTTTCTTTCGAGGCAGAGAAAGCACTTCAAGAGGCGTACTTTCGAGGAGGAGAAAGCAAACGTTTCTATTCTCTCAGGACACGTTCTTCCGGAAACAAAAACGTTCACGCTTAAGCAGACTTGCCAACAAAGGAACGAGAAGATACTCATTGTCACACCCGCTGGCGAAACACACACACACACACAACTTGATGAAAACTACCCATTTCTATCACCATGGCCCTGCAAGGAAGGGTCATTGAAACTCGTTGGAGCAAACACAGAAAAAAAAAAAAAAAGACCATTTTTGCTTTTCTGTCGCTTTCGTTGACTTGGCGACAAACACCTCGAAGGAGGACAGACAGTCTCTTGATGGTATTTCATCTCGGTGCAATTGTTACCGTTCTCTCTCTCTCTCTCTCTCTCTCTCCTGCGATGAAACTTAAATGGACAGGCAGGTACTTAGTAGGTTATAGAGATACAAACACAGGTAGAGACAGAGGGTATGAAGGTATCATTCTCTCTCTCTCTCTCTCTCTCTCTCTCTCTCTCTCTCTCTCTCTCTCTCTGCGATGAAAACTTAAAATGGACAGGCAGCTGCTTCGTAGGTTATAGAGATACAAAAAACACAGGTAGCGACATAATACTCGGTCTCTCTCTCTCTCTCTCTCTCTCTCTCTCCCCTGCGATGAAACTTAAATGGACAGGTAGGTACTTGGTAGGTTATAGAGATACAAACACAGGTAGAGACAGAGGGTATGAAGGTATCATTTCTCTCTCTCTCTCTCTCTCTCTCTCTCTCTCTCTCTCTCTCTCTCTCTCTGCAATGAAATATAGATGGATAGGTAGGTGTACTGTAGGTTAGAGAGATGCAAACTCACAGACATATAAACCATCGACTGTAAGGTTTTGATTGACCGGCAGAAATACAAAGACAGCCAGACAGACAGACAGAGACAAAGAAAAGACACTGAGAGAGGTAGAAATATTGAGACAAAGAAATACATTGAGAGACTAGACAGACTGAGTTAGAGACACCGAGAGACATCGGGCAGAATGCAACAAGGAAAGATGTGAAAGACACCATGCAAACATGAACAAAGAAACATAATGAGAGACAGCAGCCTGGAAGAGAGAGAGAGAGAGAGAGAGAGAGAGAGAGAGAGAGAAGGGTGCGCATTCTCCAGACACTATTCTGTTCCACGTTTAGACTTCGACTTGAAAAATTCCATCTCTGTTCCGTCGAGTCCCAAGTTAGCTCTTAGACGTTCGAATGATGATGTCCCCTTTTGACCTCAGTCATTGGAAAAAGAAATTCTCTCTCTCTCTCTCTCTCTCTCTCTCTCTCTCTCTCTCTCTCTCTCTCTTTGTGCTCCTTTTTTTGATTGGGGGAGGTTGATGTCGTCTCTGTTTGTGTGTTTACACAGCGAACACAACATTAAAGGACTCCCTTTTGACATGTCGGTTGACAAGAAAGCGTCCTCTCACGACAGAGAGAGAGAGAGAGAGAGAGAGAGAGAGAGAGAGAGAGAGAGAGAGAGATGGGGGACGAATCTCTCACAAAGTGTTAAATGAGATGTCTTTCGTTGTAAAGACACGCACAAGTTACTTGCTGTTCTGTCGATGGTTTCAAAGTAAGATGAGTTTGGTTGAAGTTCCTGGTTTAATTATTGAAGTTGAATATTATTATTATTATTATTAATTATGAGTCGAATAGCAGTAGTAACATATGTAGTTGTATCATCCGGATTGGTTAAGACGATATGAAAAGTATTAAGGTTACTGAACATAGACATTATTATTATGATTATTATTTTTATTATATTAAGGTCGAATAGTTGTAGTGATATATGTAGTTGTATCATTCTGATTGGTCAAGAACGATGTGAATAGGATCACCGTTCATTAAGAGACATTATTATTATTATTATTATTATTATTATTATTATTATTATTATTATTATTAATTATTATTATTATTTATTTATTTAAAAAGTCGATAATTAGCTTGTAGTAAATATAGTTTTGTATTTGTATCATTTCTCCCCCGATTGGTTAAGATGATATGAAATGAGTATTTAAGGGTCCACTGTTAACTTCAGATATTAGTACTATTATATTAAAGTTGGTCAGCTGTAGTAATATATATGTAGTAGTATCATTTTAATTGGTCAAGATGATGTTAATAGTATTAGTGATAATGAACATATGTGTTATTGTTATTATTATTGGGATCATACACTGCTGACAGTAATTCTCTTCTTTTGATAAAAAGTTAAATCGTATGAAAGCAGTCGTCATTGCAGGCATTAATTTGACACTTAGAATGTTTTTCTTGAGTAAAATCATATCTCTTCAAAAACAACCTTCATAAATCTTTTTTCTTTTAACGAAAAAAAAAATAATCCTTTATCATGAATTTTTATGCGTGGCAGTTAGCTATGTTTGCTACTTAAGGGTTTTTTCTAGAAAAAAAAATCGAGATCGATGTAGGTCAATATATTACTTTAGTATTTATGAGACACATTTCATGCATGGCAGTTACTATGAGATTCAGGGCTTCTGTAACACGGTTTTTTGGCAATAACTTTTTATCTATGCATTTCATAGATATAACGCTTATTCAGAATACACATTGTATCTACACATAAATTTTGACTGTATTCTGCATTACGTAGGTTGAATAACTTTGGTACTTATAATGTAAAAGTGACTTTTTTTGAAGACGGGCCAACTTACTCAGAGAAAATGTTTCGAACGCATTCGTTACGTAACTTATGACAGCATTTCTTCCCTCTTTCTCGATGGATGATTGGCTATACGTAACGAAGGCTATACCTCTGGCAACAATGACAAAAAATTTAAAAAAAATTTACAATGCAAGCCAGCAGTACGCCTTTATGAACTCTGAATCCTCTCCACTGATAATTGTCATAATGAACAAACCAACAAAATATGTTAATAAATACAAAATCACTTCGATTATTTGTCTAACTCCCAAAATAAGTGTCCTAAGAAATTGTAATCTACTTTAAAGGTCACAATCAGATTGACAAGATGTAGGGAATAGTTGGTAATTTTCAAAGACATAGTAGACAAAGCTTGATTTGATAACTGCTGTATCCAATGTCAAGCAATTTTTATTTATCGCTATCTACTAAAAAAAAAAAAAAAAAAAAACCTAAAAAAAAAAAAAAAAAAAAAAAAAAAAAAGAAATAGACGGTACCGTATTTTGGCTTTAAAACCTTCACCAATAATTATCAGTCAGAATGATGACTTCATCAGGCTCCACCCACTTTGGCCTCGTTAATAATTCAGGAAATGAAGGCTATCATGGACATTGTTGTATTAGAAAATCTAACTTCTGGCTATAAAAACATTTCTCGAGTAGTTGTAAGAAGTGCTAATTGATCCTCAGGGATCCCAGCAGTTGGCCTAAACGTTTAATTCATGTATATTGCTGCTATTACTAATTTTGCAGCACTACTGCTATAGTAGTATTACTAACGCTAGCACAGATACCCCACCCACATCTATGTATCGTTCCGCCATTCATAAAGTCTTTTTTTTTTTATCCAACATGGTCGTACAGACTAAAGAAGAAGAAAAGAAAAAAAAATATTTTATCGGATGATCCGTTGGTCTGCTGGAGATTTTAAGCACATATACGCCTTGTATTTCCTACTTTTGGATAAAAAATCTTATTTTAACAAAAATAGTTATATAAAGACTGTTTTACATACCAACTCTCTCTCTCCCTCTCTCTCTCTCTTGGTGGCATAGTGAATAGTTTAACTGGAAATGATTCAAATCCTGAATGACATTACAAGTATTATAATCACGTTACGCTAAATACAAATCAGACCATAACATTGGATTTAAACTAGAAACTGAATAATTACCTATTCAGGCTATAGTAAGTATGGCCAGGGGCTTTCCATTGACTGTATAAAGTTGCAAGTCGTAAGACAAATGCAGTTTTGCAACCACGGGGACAATTCCAAATCTTGTTAGTCATTCATGACTACTATGGGTTTCAGAGCCGATGGAATAAGGTGAATGGGTTTCTGTCTGGTGGATGGGCGGGGCAACATTTCGTAAGACGATGTTTACCTTGCTTACGTAATCAAATGTTTTTCCGACTCTTGGCTCGCAATCATTGGCCATGGCGTCGGCTAGATCATTTTTTACTCTATAAAAATTAAAACTATCGGGTTTAGGTTATTGATAATGCTGACAAAATTTGTGTGTAGTTGTAAAATATGCATATGTCAACTTTCAGCTACATCCGATGCTTTGATAAGGAGCAAAATCCAAAAAACCGTGTTACAGAGGCCCTGAATTTCATAGTAAGTCAATTTACTTTTTAAAGTCATTTTTTCAGAGCAAACTTCGTACATTGCTATCAACTGCATTCTTTTACTTGGAATTTCCCCCCTGCCCCCCGCCCCCCCCCCCCCTTTTTTTTTTTTAAATCAATGATTGCTCGGAGATATATGTATTGTCTGACAGCCAGTTCAATTTATTATTTAGAAATTTCACTCTGAATCATAAATAAGTAAGATAATAATATAGATTAGTAAAGTAATGAATCCCTGAATGCTTATTTCATGGGGAGCATTCTCTTAAATGTATTTATTTACAATATTTACTTGTGAAAACAAAAGACTAAATTTCAACGTCAGTGAAAACATGCTAAATTCTATGGTCAAGCAGAGCCTTGTTTCACCAACGAATATTTAAAATGAATATACTATACTTGAAAAAGAAACCCACAAATTCAATTTGTAACTTGTTTACTTCTATATTTTCCTGTGCTGTTTAACACGCACATTATATTTTTTTTACGTTTTCTTTCTAGTAAATAAATCATAAATGTCTTATCATAAAATTCCTGTATCTGATTCAAAGCAAAACACCTTTTTCAGACCCTTTTATGCTCTTCCATAGACCTTTCCTACACCCTAATAATAATAACAACAACAACAACAAAGTAGTTTGCAGCCTTACCTTCCCGAGTAAGCGAAAATATAAATTTTTCTGAAAATACCTTTGATATCTGTCACTCAGTTTTTAAACTTTTCATTAGCTAGGATGATTGTTCAAGGTCTCATGATTTTTAAATTTATGACCGGCAATATTTCTTCTTTAAACAAATATAAATTGACTATTTTTTGTTTAGAATAATAGAAATCTTTTGAAACCAACTTTCATATCTGCCACTCAGTTTTTGAACTTTTGATTTACATGACTTTAGACGCTTGAAGTTCCGCGCGTTGAGTTATATATCGAGATGCGATGGCCAGTGAAAGCCGTGCTTAAATATTTGAGCATTCCTTTGTCTTAACCTTGGTTTGTTGAAAGCCGCGTTTGAATAATGAAGGCTCGGATGATTGCACACGTGCCATTGCGCGAAATGAAGCGGTGATTGAAGGCTGAGGGTATTAATTGCATTCAAGTGTTGCAGCGTTGCAAACCAGACTAAGGATGATGAGTCATAGATCCCAGGATTTTGTTTTGAGCGCTCGTTGCTCGAGCAGGTAATTGATACCTTTATCTAGACCAGGCTTGTTGGAAACAGTGTATAGGAGTGGATTTTTCAGGTGAGATTTGGTTGGAGTCAGTGAAAACAGAAGTACGATGAAAATATCAATTCATTCATTTCTTTCTTCGTCCCGAGTTATCAGTCCATGGCTTTTCAAAAGTGTATTGTAGGGCTGTAGTTCTTCTGTTGGTCTCATAATCAAATAGCTTCATTTAGGTTCCCCGTTTGAGTTTGTTTGTGCTTTACGCCCAATTATATCGGCCCTGAACCTGACTCATTTTGGTTCGCTCGTTAAAATTCGTAATTGTCTCGAATTCTTTGGTCTCAAAACTTTTTAACATTTATTTTTCAACACATCCGTGCCTCTCGCTACTTAATTGTGTATACACACACACACATAAGTATGTATATGTGATTCATCCTTCTTGACTTTTCCAGAGAGGAATGATAATAATATATACTAAGTAAGTAAGACCATCCACACTCGAAGTTGAAGTTCCAATGTCTGTTCTGGGTAACAACACACATTCTTGGAGGTGGCGGTGAGAGATAGGTCGTGATTCAGATCGCCATCTGTTGCACGGACTTTGGAGTGCTACTACATGCTTGTAGCTTTGGCAGAGGCTACATTCTCGAAAGCGCTGTCACAAGTTGCGATGTCGTAGGTCTTTTAGAAGCTACCCTCTTTTAAAAAAAGGATAAAACATCCAGAAGAGGTACTCCACACACACACACACACACACGCACACGCACAGCAGTAGCAGCAGTCAACGCCAGGTGATAATAACAACACAGTCGTTAACGACCAGCGAGGTATACACGGTAATTGCACCGTTGATGGATGTTGCCGGACGAGCAGGTGAATGAGAGAAGCATTCCCCGACACAAAGGGGAGGCCAATTCTCCCACAACACGGGCTAAATGACTGATGTTATTATCCCGTAATTAAGGATTTACATTACAATTAGTAGCGTCAGTGGTCGCCCGTTGCTCACAGCCCGCGTGATTTTGCGCGCGGGCGCGCGGGCGGACGTGAGAGGGCTTCCCAATGCCCCCAAGCATAAGTGTTGGTTAATTCGGTCATATGTTCTATAGGATTTTTAAATACTGCTCTTTTTAAGAGGGGGGATTATGAGGAGTAGGACGCGAGAGTTGTTTGTAGTTTATTGCGTGTGGATTTTGTGTGTAGGGGGTTTCTTTAACAGAAGCCTTATGAGCGACGGTGGTTGTGTGTGTGTATGTGTGTGTGGGGATATGTGCGCATTAGTGAAATTTGAGGAAGATGTCTTCGAAATTATATATATATATATATATATATATAATATATATATATATATATAATATATATATATATATATATATATATATATATATATATATATATATATAAATATATAAATAATTGTGTTTGTTATTTGTGTGAATATTGTGTGTACATGAAATGTCAATAAAGAACTATGAAAAGTTATTTTCGAAAATCTTAACACCCAAGGGCTTTTCGATCAACACACACACACACACAAGAGAGAGAGAGAGAGAGAGAGAGAGAGAGAGAGAGAGCACCATGTATTTTTGAGCATTGAGAACGAGAAATGCATAGCAAATATTTAAGAATGTGGACAGTACAATGTATTCAGTCTCAAGGCAAACTCCTTTAATGTTATTCTATCATGTAGAATTAAAAACAGAAGAAAAGCAAGAATATTATGTATAGAATGTGCATGTATTATATTTTTAAAGGTTTAGGAAGGCATTCAGATTCTGTTCATGAGAACATAAATTATTTGACTCGTTCATGATTGTTATTATATATATTACAGTTGCTGTATGTGTTAATGCTTTAATTAACCTGTAGGGGAGGTGCCTCTTGGTTTAATTAAGTAAGAAAGGGAACATGAGCCATGCAGAAGTTGTGGAGAGAGGAAATGTAGTGAAAATCCCCTCTCTCTCTCTCTCTCTCTCTCTCTCTCTCTCTCTCTCTCTCAGGGATCTGGTTAATTTGCAGGAACCACAAAGACATGTTGCGCGCAGTCCCCGAAGACGATGACTCTCCCTCGTACATTAATGATCTGGTGTTATGTCATACATGAACGGCTTGTTGATTATCTGTGAACATCTCTTCTCTGTATGACTGCGTTTGGGGTGAGACGCGTCTTTGCTCTAATGAGAGAGAGAGAGAGAGAGAGAGAGAGAGAGAGAGAGAGAGAGAGAGAGAACGTATCTTCTCTGTATGACTGCGTTTGGAGTGAGACGCGTCTTTGCTCTAATCAGAGAGAGAGAGAGAGAACGTATCTTCTCTGTATGACTGCTTTTGGGGTGTGACGTGTCTCTGGTAAATTAATGAGAGAGAGAGAGAGAGAGAGAGGGAGAGTAATAATATCTCTTAAACCTAAAGACATTATTTGCCTGTATGGTTGCTTAAAACGAGCCAGCCATTTCCATTAAAATTGACCATTATTTTCTTGTATCTGTGGCTGCAAAAAAGAAGCCAAAGCCATTTCCTAAATTGACATTATTTTCTGTATGTTGCTAAAAGAGCCAGCCATCAGCTTTCCTAGGAATATGAATAATTGTTTTTTGTTTTGTTTTATTGTTTTGCTTTTGAAATAAATCTGCCCCTATTAAGATGTTCTGTATCGTAATTTTTGTAAGGTGAACAGACCGAAACGCATGAACATAACAATAAAACCGGTAAACTATAAAAATTATGAGGGCAACATCATATATGATGTTTTCGTTGCCTTTTTTTTCGCGGGGGACTGCTTGTTAAACGAAGCTAATTTTCTTTATTGCGGTGTAATTGCAATATTTTATATACATTAATGTTTCTTCTAACACAGTGGAGGATACTGAGCAAAGACAGAGAGGTCATCAGCATCTGGTACCTACCACGTATATTGCACCATTGACCTCTCATCTTGCTCATATTCTCAATATTTAATCTCAATCATATAGTCTTTCAAACTATATCAATAAAACTTCATATTTTTACAAAGCGCAACTGATAAGAGGCCTATAATATTGAGCACATCGATTTACTTGCAAATAAGATAAGATTAACATTTATTACAAAATATATATATATATATATATATATATATATATATATATATATATATATAGTATACATACATATACATAGAGAAATCCTACAGTGGTGGATTAGGAAATGCTATTTTTTGGACCAAACTAACTGCTGCCGTCAGATGGGAAAATATCTGTTGTCATGTCGAAGTACCTTGAGAATAATCACGACCGCAGGAGGTCGATTGTTTGACTTTGTAATGGTACAAAGATGACTGTATATTGGGAGTCCAGCAAAAAAGCTTGGATTAAGGGTTGGCGAGCACTGTGATAACGGTTAATTCATGGTCACCAGCTCAAGGAAACAGTTCTTGAAAGCCAAAGATAATTAAATTTATTAGTCTCATTCAAAACGGGTGAGTTTCAAATAAGGTGATTTTTTTTTACAATCTTAAATGTATTTTGAAAATATATCTTATCTGTTTTATGATCTCTTAATGCTTTGATTACAGGAGCGAAAGTGAGGTTTTTATGCCTAAAGTTTTCACATTTCTTGATTTTTTAACATAATATTTCACCATCATATAACGATCGAAGTATTCCTCCATTTGTTTCAAATAATTTCATTATATGTTTTTTCCTCAGAGTATTTGCTTTTACAAGTAGAAGGAATATAATATCAGAGATAAATATTATACTAAGAAAAAGAATTAGAAAGATTAAGAAAAGATTTGGTTTTGATTAAAAAAGCGTACACACAGAAATGCTGATGTTAGAAATCGTGCAAAATGGACGCCTGGCGCAAAAAGTCCCAGAAATTAAACAAAAGGTTTATACATTTTTTTCCAGGTGCTGCGCCCAGAGCGCCTTTCAAGGGAGCAACAATAGAATGCACAAAAGATAAGGAACAAAAGGACATGTGGCGAAAGCTTTCCAACATAGTTTCCACGATAATTCTGGGAATAATCTCTTCAGCAGACCTCTATATCCATTACTTGATCAGGTTATTGTTTCCATTGTCCTTAAGGAAACTCGCTTTATAACCATTAAAATGGGGAATTCGGTTTCACTAATTCTCTCTTCGTTAGCTGATAAAGGTTAGTGACTCGCTCCTGAAGGAAAGAATCTTTTTCTTAATTGATATTTCTAGGCATTAGTTTTTCTTCCCTAGATTATTTCACTAATTCAAGGCGAAAACCTTCCCCCATAGACTTGACATTACGGAGGAACCTCGCCATCCTTTTTTTATTAGCAAATGTTGCTAAGGTTGCTGTACCTTTAACAAGAGTCATCTTGCATTTTATTCTGCAAAATAAATGAAGAATGACAAAAGTTTAAGGAGACCTCGCTAGCCTTTTGCATTTAGAAGTATGGCTAAAGTTGCTGTTACCTTTACCAAGAATCGCCTTGCATTTTATTCTACAAAGTAAATGGAGAATTACAAAAGTTAGGGCAGACCAGTTTTGTAGGATGTGCTGCCATATACGTATTCATTGCTACTTTGCATGAATGGTTTGTTTATAAATTTCATTTTTTTATATTTTTTTGTGGTTTTTCCTAAATTTATCGAAAAACTTCTTATGTCCGTATGTCTGTGTCTTCAGGAACATTTAAAACCTGTCTAAGTATCGTGATCATTTGTTTAGGGGGTGGGGGAAGGCTAAGTGTAAACCTAAGACCATTTTTTGATATTGTGATTATGACACACATTGTTATTTATTTACATACAGACATTCTCGGGGAGATCAGGGACCATATTCAACAGCGGGATTTGTGATGGCGATCAAGGCCTATTTTCAATTGCAGGATTTCTAACAGAGATCTGGATCTGTATCTCTTTCCAGGAATTAAGACAATAGACAAGATCTATGTTCAGTTACAAGAATTAATTAGGAGATCCAGTTCGCATTTCGTTGTAGGAAGTTTAACGGCTTAGATTCTGATAGTGATTCAGATTCACATTTTGTTGTCAGTTAGCGATGGCGGTCATGGCCCAATTTTGTAAATATTATTAAGTTTAATTAGCCCTGCGCACATCTGCGA
>NC_087209.1:61458439-61465939 GCF_015104395.2 Macrobrachium nipponense
CAAAACAAAAACAAACTTTCATTGCCACTTTAAACCTCCTTTGACTATATCACATTTTATCATATTTATAGGACAATCAAATGTTAAATGCCACAAATAAACCACCTTTACGCCTTCAACGCTAAAATGAATAAAGATATAAAGCAAATATATATAAGTTTCGTCAAAAAACTTACATCTGTGTGCCCCAAAATGAATCCTTTGAATTACGAAATATATACCAACTGTACTCCTTGAAGACCTTGCTTGAACTGCCAAAGAGGCTTCATAATTTTAGGAAGTGAGATGAAATTCGTAATTTGTTACCACCTCTCAACGCTTTAACTACCACTTACAAAACAGTAACGACATTGTTTTTACAAAACTAGATGGGTTTGTGTTTCTGCATTAACATATATATACACACACACACACACACACACACATATATATATATATATATATATATATATATATATATATATATATATATATATATATATAGTATAATCAAAACAAATAAACAAATCCCTCTGTCCAACCCGGTAAAAGCTGATAATCAGGTCAGTGGTCTGGGGAAAAAAATAAAAAAAATAATCTAATTAATAATAACTTCTTCACTTGATCATCAAAAACCAATGTCGTTCTTCGCTTTTAAACTTGTGACGAAGATATAAAATAAATAAAAAATAAATTTCAGATGTCAAGAAATGAGGCTCCTATTAAGTTTCAGAAGTTGGAATTTGGTCGCCCTCCCAGACATTTCATATTGTGGCTTGGACGCATTTTTCCATTGAAACTCTGTAATTCTCTTTTATGTCCTCAATGATGGATTTCACCTCTTTCCTGTCTGGGCAATTTTTTTGTTTGTTATATGGCAGTATATATATATATATATATATATATATATGTATATATATATATATATATATATAATATTATATATATATATATATATATATAATATATATATATAATATATATAGATATATATATATATATAGTATATATATATATATAGATATATGAATGTATGTATAATATATATATATATATATTTTAGATATATATATATATATTGGATATATAATATTAATATATAAAGATATATATATTATATATTATATATATATTATTATATATATATATATATGTTTGTATACTTACAAAGATATGTATATTAATTTTTGTCATCTTTTTTAAACGCAGCAATTTATATTTGTGATCACAAGTATTAACCCATGAATATTGTATAATATCGAATTCATTGTACCTTGGGACTAACTTACACCAAAGGGAAATTATACCTGAAACGTGCTTATTGCCTAGGCGGGATTTGAACTGCATCCTGGTTTAAAAACAACGACAGACCATATCTTTAAACCGGTAAGGTGGTCTAAGTCATTGCGCACCGTGCACTGCGCTCACGGTTCGAATCGACAAGCCGAATGGAGAGAGTCACTTTGATGTTTGACCGGCGCAGAATTACTTGTTACTTATAATAATTCCCCTTGTATGTGTATATGTGTGTGTGTGTCTGTCTGTGATTGTATTTGTAAAAGCCACAGACTTGCTAACTTATCGAGATTTTAAAATATTGTGTCTATCGTAAAAGCACTATTGTTGGATGGAAAAATTACATTTTTTACACAATTACATACTTATGATTATATATAATATATATAATATATATATATATATATATATATATATATATATTATATATATATATATGTGTGTGTGTGTGTGTGTGTGTGTGTGTGCGCGCGCGTAGAATGGAAGAGGTTAGGTTACCCGTAAATTTGTACCTTTCATTCCCAGTTGTTAGAATCAGGTGATAAGGTTGCAATATCCTAATTCATTATTATATATAATATATATATAGTATATATTATATTTTCTATATTATATATATATAAATGTATTTTGTGAGTGCACACATATACGCGAATGGATATACTCGGTTTAATTTCCATAAAAAAAAGAAAAAAAAGAGGGCCAATCATTAACTCAGCCATGCCGTACAGAACAGCCAGATATCATCCCAGCAGAATAACTGACGAAAACAAATAACTATTCCGCATAAATAGTCCAAATATAATCTGGTGTTGATAAATCGCTTTTCGCTGCAGTAATTCATACAAATATTAATTACAAAAGGCAATTAATGATGTACTCCAAACAGCAAGTGTGGGTGGCCGGTTGTTGGGTGGGTGGGCTCTCCGATAATGATTTATCCAACTGATATTTTGATTTTTTATTTTTCTTTCTAAAGGACGGGATAAATTCGCCTCCATTGAGGAGAGGTTTCCAATGAGCTCATTAAGAAATTTGCATTTTAAAAAGCGAATATCGGGCATTATGCATTACTGGATAAAAACACACTCGCATTGGAAGTGTGGCTGCTCCGTCAGGTGAGAGGGGGCGGGGGGGGGGGGGGGGTTCGCGTGGGTGGGGGATTGCTTCCAAAAGGTAGTATATACTAATGCCTTTCAAAACCAGTATAAATGAAATGGCGCTGTTTGCGTGTGAGCTCCGTGTGGGAATTCTTGGTGATCGACCAAATAATATATATATTATATATATATATATATATATATATATATATATATATATATATATATATATATATATATATATAGTTTGATAAATTATGAAACAAATAAAAAAATCGTTATGATTATATGAACAAACTTACAGCCACGAAGGAAAATTCATAGTGTATATATGTGTGTGTATATATATATATAATATATATATAGAGAGAGAGAGAGAGAGAGAGAGGAGAGAAGAGAGAGAGAGAGAGAGAGATAAAAGAAAAAACCGAGTCGTACAAGGTTACAGAGCCAGCGCAACTACCAACCGACATACCCTACCACAGCATCCTCCGAAGGGAAGATGTATTTCCCCCTTCCTCCAGTACTTTACGCCGGTGGAAATACAACCCCTCCCCCCCACCACCCCACCCTTAACCCACCCTTACCCAGCCCGAGGTCCCGACGGCTTTCCACAGAGACAAAAGCAACAACGCCATTTTAGCGGCTTGTGTGTGTTTGTGTGTTCGTTCGTTTGTGATTCATTGTACAATTCACTGTGAATATTTCAGACCAAGACTTATGAGTTTAGAGGAAGGGTGACAGCCAATGAGGGTTCAACCTCCCCCCACTCCCTCCTCCTCCTCCTCCTCCTCCTCCTCCTCCTCCTCCCCTACCTCTTTCCTCCTCCTCCCTCCCCCTACTCTTTCTCCTCCTCCGTAATATGGGTAGAGGGATGGAAAGTAGGATTAGGATAAAATGAGAGGAAGGGTGGTAGGATGGCCGATGCAGAGGAAGACAAGAGGAGAGAGAGAGGAGGAAACGAATAGCGTAATTATTATCCTTTGAAATAGAAAGGCTTAACGGGGGTTTAGAATGATGAGAGAGAGAGAGAGAGAGAGAGAGAGAGAGAGAGAGAGAGAGAGAATGGTCTGCGGTTGGGATTCATCTTCGGTGATACAACAGAACTGAGAGAGGATGGAGATGAAAGGACGATTGTACGTGTTTGTGGAAATGTAATGGATGTGTTTGTGAAGTGATACGCGTATGTGATGTGTATGTGTGTGTGTTTTTTTTTTTATATTTACTAAAGGCGTTCTAGTGCGCCCATCCACACAGACGACCGTGTAAAAGAATGTGTGTTAGATTCAACGTTTGTTGAAAATATATTTGTTTTTCAACATTAAGTCTGTAATCTTTACATTACATGGTCCCGGAGAAGTCAGTGCCACGTATATACAGTAGAATTAACAACTAATACACACACATATATGCATATAGATATATATATATATACATACATATATATATGTACGTGTGTTTCTGTGTATATACATATATGTGTGCATGTTTGTATGTGTACTAAAATTATGATCATTCCATAAGTTTATATAACCATGAGCTACAGTCAAGTACAGATATAAAATCATATTTGTTTAATGAGTATAATTAATACTTTACTTTATTATCATTAATAACCAGTAAGCCCAACCTGGTGTTAAAAAAAAAAAGCCCGCCCCCAATTCTCACGTGATGAACGAGGAGGTCAGGTCACGTTTGACATTTTTAATTAAGGCCTCAGTGACCTCAGGAGGCTAATTGGCTGGATCAAGTGGTGAATTGAAAAAGATGTGTTCGCTCTAATCGCCCTGCCGCTCCCCCTGGCTATTAGTGTCTCTCTCTCTCTCTCTCTCTCTCTCTCTCTCTCTCTCTCTCTCTCTGGAAACTTTTTAAAATGTTTTTTCCTCTGTTTCTGTTATTTCTATCTTGGCGGGTTAATAATTCTCTCTCTCTCTCTCTCTCTCTGGGAATTTTATGCTTCTTTCTTTTTCTCTATTTGTCTAGTGGGTTTTAGGTCTCTCTCTCTCTCTCTCTCTCTCTCTCTCTCTCTCTCTGTGCGTGGGTATGTGTTTTTGATTCCCTGTCTTTCCCCTTCTCTCTGGTTGTGTTATAAGTGTTAGTCCCTCTCTCTCCCTCTCTCTCTCTGTCTCTCTCTCTCTCTCTCTCTCCTCTCTCTCTCTCTCTCTCTCTCTATGTTATTATTATCATCATTGCTATTATTATACGTTAAATTAAGGAAGAGATTCGTATGAAACGAAAATCATCTCCATGTAAATATGAATAACGTACGTTATTCCATTCATACATACATATATATATATATGTATATATATATATATATATATATATATATATATATATATATATATATGTTTCTGTGTGTGTGTGAGCGCGTTCTTATGCGTATGTGTGTGCGTGTAAGAGTGCGTATCGATCATTGGACGTACGCGATTGAAAATAAATTGATGATAATGGAAGACTGACTGCCTTTCTATTTAGCTGGCAAGTTCAAATTACGTTCCTTAATTGCATTAATATCACTGAATGATCAGATTACGCTTTTACGCGCCGTAATATTTCATCGATGCATGCGTCAGTCCCCATTTTTTTTTAATTCCTTTCCTGTATTACATTATATATATATATATAAAATTGCCTTCTTCTTTATTTTTTCATTCTTAAAATCCTCCTCCTCCTCCTCCTCCTCCTCCTCCTCCCATGGATCCTTTCACTAGAGAGGTTACTGTCATAACCACTAAAACTAAGAACGAATATATATATATATATATATATAATATATATATATATATATATATATACATAGATAGATAGATATATAGATATATATATATATATATATATATATATATATATATTATATATATATAGATATATATATACAGATATATAGATATATATATATTATATATATATAATATATATATCTATATATATATATATATCTATCTATCTATCTATCTATATATATATATATATATATATATATATATATATATATATATATATATATATTCGAGTTCTAGTTTTAGTGAGAGGATCCATGGAGAACGTGGAGTAATTGATGATTTTAAGAAGTAAGAAAATAAAGAATAAAAAGGTACAGTACTGGTGAGGATCGTGGGTCAGAGGAAGTGCCATGAGACAACTAAGAGAAACAGAGGAAGAACGAAATGACCAAAGAAGAGGGAGAGGAAGAGAGGGTAGGAGGAAGAATACCATGAGGGTGAGAAGGAGAAAGGCCTCATTGTTGCTGATGTTTTGAGAATGGTGGGCGAAGAGTGGGATGTTTCCCAAGTAGAAGGAAGAGTCAGTAGGAAAAGAAGAATAGGGGAAGGGAAAGGATGTAGAGGAAGGATGATGATATAGAGGATAGGTGTCGGAAGAAGAGAGAGAAAGAGAGACAGACAGACAGACAGCAGTGATAGGAAGGCAGAAGAAGAGATGGAAGCCTACTATAATAGGTAGCTGACCCCAACGGGTGGTAGTGCTGTCAGTGTACCTCACGCATTGCACTGTAGGCATTACTTAAGGTTATTTTCAGCATCCCTTCGTCTCCTTGCTTCAATTCCTTTCATTCCTTTTACTGTAACTCCGTTCATATTAGCGTTATTCCATCTTGCTTTTTACACTCTCCTGGAGCAACTGCTTTGAGGTTTTCCTCATGTTACGCCTTTCAAACCTCTTTCAGCTCTGAATGACCTCATAGGTCCGAGTGCCTGGTCTTTGGCATTCCGCGCAAGGTAGCTGAAGTTCTCCTCAAGGACACACCATCACCGCTTCCGTCGCCGCCGCTGCTGCTGCTGCGGCGACCGCAAGTAGAGGGAACAAATTACTCGCAGCTTTAAGACCGGTGTGATGGCCTGATATTTCGCAGCCTGGTCCGCCATTCCCCACTTCTGGATTACTTCTTGAAGCGAACGTAACTGGTTCTTAATGAGTTGGGATCTCCGGCCCCGCTGCAACTCACCAAGAATGTTAAAGTCCCTTCTGACACCCCCTTTCCTCCTCCTCCTCCTCCTCCTCTCCCCTCCTCCTCCTCCTCGGCGACTAACCGCTTAAGAGCCTTAGAGCCACAAAAGAGGTGGTTCGTCTTCTTGTTTTAGGCGTCGTTGGTGAGAGCGATGGATAAGAAGCACTTTTTCTCTCTTTTGGGGGAACGGGGTGGTGGGGGTTTTCTTTTCAGCATAGTGCCTTTAAGTGATGGCTGTTTTAACTTCGTCTATTTATTATTTTTGTCTGTGATTGACTATGTTCATTAAGAATGTTTCTTGATTAAGATTGCTAATAGGAATCTTTTGTTATGAAAAATGATAATGGTGATAACATTTTTCAAGTTGGCCTATTTGGTTTTGTTCCATTTGTGTGTTAATGCAATGAAAAATTAATTATTAAAAGAAAAGCAAACCTAAACTACTTGGGAATTATTTTCATTTTTCATCTTATTTCATGCAGTTGAAGTCTTCATATAGCGGCTCTTCAAAACCTATATATCGGATCTTGTATTGAAATGACTAGACACTCAACACAATTCTTTATCTTTTATTCTTTGCATTCCTATATTACGTAGACAAAGAATGTTACTTAGTATCATTCCTTTGAGAACAAAGAAGTGCACAAGATTTAACGTTTTAATAAGGATCTAAGTAAGCTGCCATTTAAACATCTTTTAAGTAATTACTTCCAGGTAGGTCAGCGGCTGGACAACAGTGACTCACTGTATGATAAGTTCTTCTAATTATTACATTTTGATCGGTCAGACCAAATTCTTATCCCTCCTTGCAACAGTGACCAACCGCAGTTCATTAACCACGAAGTATTCGAGTCACAGCTTAGGTTCCACAGTTGTAACTAGTGTTACAATAGAACTACGTCAGGATCGATATGGAAATGTGTGTGTTTTGGGTACCTAGACGGTAGTAGAGTACGGGTTCCCATTGGCAAGGTCCGTGGCTTAATCCCAGTGAGCCAACCACCATCCGACTCAGCTATAAAGGGGTTAGGGAGGAATCACGTCTAGCAACCTCATCCCATGAGACACAGTGAGAACTTGAAAGCTCTGCCTTTCAGTTGCCAACTTAGCGAAAAGGAAAAAGGGTTAATTATATTTAAATATATATATTGTAGT
>NC_087209.1:61470939-61498439 GCF_015104395.2 Macrobrachium nipponense
AAGATTATTGAAATAAATAATATTAATACAAATTAAAAGGTATTTTATGTTGTTCTTGCAGATTGAGGATGCACATAGATAATGTTGCGAAACGTCTCTTATGAATAAATATGGCCTTTTTGATGTGTTTATAGGACCCTGCTGAATGCTATATATATATATATATATATATATATATAATATATATATATTAAGATATATATATATATATATATATATATAAAGGGCTATAACTTCAGATTCACTAGCGAGAGGGCCAGAGTTCAAGTCACTACTGAAGATAATACAAAACAGTTACGTTCTGTGGTAGCTTTTTGTACCTTAGTGACCCCACGTGGTAAATTTTAAGCACTTAGTAAGTAGTCGATTGTTGTGGGTTGCAGGCAGAATGGAAAAATGCAAGGGGCTAGCAGCCTCACCCCAAAAATATTATCTCGAGAACTATGATTATATGATTATTCCAAAGTGTACCATTATTGGTAAATGATAATCGTGTTTTAATTGAATAATGTGAATGCAGACTAGAATTAGGATAATAGGGGATAGAATACTCTTCCTTCTTACATTTTCTTTCCTTTGCAGTTGAAATTTTAGACACTTTTAATTTAACGAATATCTCCTTATTCCTTAAATTAAAACTCTAAATCCCCTCATATCGTGAAAGTTAATATCCTTGTGATTTCTGTGTGTGATTTTATTGACCGGTGGTAATTGCTGCAAATAATGACTTACACATATTTATGACCGTATATTTGCTTGAGAGAGAGAGAGAGAGAGAGAGAGAGAGATTCATATTTACCCCGATGTGTTTGAGAAATAGTGATAAAATATTGAAATATCAGAATTTCACTTCGGTTTGAATATTCTTGGGCGAGTAAGTGGGTGATTGTGCGCGCGCGTGCGTGAGAGAGAGAGAGAGAGAGAGTATTTTATGAGTTTTTATCTTCGTTTTCGCAAGTGTGCCTGTATGTGTTCGAGAGGGAGAGAGAGAGCAAGTGAGCAAACGAGGAATCGAGAGAGAGAGAGAGAGAGAGGAGAGAGAGAGAGAGAGAGAGAGAGAGGAAGGTTAAAATTTCATCATTCCATCCTGGAGGGATCAAAAGAGTTCTCTCTCCATCGACTTCCAAAGAGAACGAAATATGCCTTCGAATCGGATGCTGCTGTTAGCTCGGCACACAAGTTTCTTGGGAGCAGAATATCTCGGGGGCGATGTTTAAACAGATGTTTTTCCCCGGGCTCCGACAACATTCCTCCTACCTGCAACAGCTAATTGGCGTTCTGGCTCTCCGGGGGATGGGGTGGGGGGTTGCTGTGGGAAACGGGGACCGGATGTAAAAAAATAAAATAAATAAAATGTTTGTATGTTTGTCGATGAAGAAAACCTATTCGGGAGAAAAACAATTACCGGGATGGGCGTGATGATTGTAATTGGTCGTTTTACGTTTGTTTGTATGGTTTGTTTGTTAGGTGTAGATATTTTTTTTAGTTGTTAGTTTAGGAATCATTGCTGGTTCGCGTTTGTTTTGAACAGCTTGCGAAGATTTTGTTGGTGATTCAGTTTGTTGAGGGTTGGCGTTGTCAATTATTGGATGGATGTGGTATTAATCTTTCTTTTGAATAAAAGTGTTTTTTAATTACGTTCAAAACAGGGATTATTTCTAGTGGGCGGGGAGATTTGTTTTCCAGTGTATTTCATTGTTATTTTGTTAGATATACAGCATTTCGAACTGTATGGGGAAAATTATTTCACGAATACTTCACAGGAAGAAAGTACAAGAAATTTTTTTTATTATTTTATCATTTATTAGTTTTATTTTTTGTATTCTTGCATTTTTTTTCTTTTTCTTTTTACATATTCTTTATAGGCTTGAATTTCAAGTCAGTGGCTCCTTCGATGGGCTCGGTCCGTATTATTAAGGTTCATCTTCTGAATAATAATAATAATAATAATAATAATAATAATAATAATAATAATAATAATAATAATATACTGATAATACCAGTTTTTGACAAATAAATCCTGTTTCTAAATAAAATACCACTTTCAGCATTATTCCTAATATGAATATTGGCCAATTATTGCGAAGTATCGCTGAGCCAGAAAAGCGAGTAATAAGAAAAGTAGAAAAGATAATATATAAGATTAATTCTCTGAATTTTGCCATTTTATTAAACAGAATTTGTTTAAAGAGGGTGTTCCTCCAAAAAATAATAATAATAATTGAATACAACAACCAGAGTTTTTTAGTGTTCTTTGTTTGTGTTGTAGACTTATGTGTGTAATTGGGATCCTTTTTTTCGTGGGCTCCGGAACACTTTTTAAAAAGTTATGATTTCATAAAAAAAATTGAAATGTAATTCACCAATATTCACACGGCTGCAGTAATATTGTACTTCTAAAGTGCATGTTTGTCCTTTTTGGATATTGATCACCGTCTTCCAACGTCGCCCTAAAAATCCAACGAAATCCGACGCCTTAAGGGGGAAGGGGGGAGGGGTGGGTGGGTGGGAAAGCCGCCCACCCGAATGAGAAGCAATATCTGACGCCCATGAAGTTTTCATGGTGCTGTTAAACCAGATAGTTTTCACTAAATTCCGCCCACTAGCCGCCCTTTATTTTCCTCTCTCTCTCTCTCTCTCTCTCTCTCTCTTCTCTCTCTCTCTCTTCTTCTTCTTCTTCTTCTTCTTCTTCTTTTCTTCTTTTCACTTCTTTTACTCTAAAGATTCTTGGGCAACACATGGTTTCCCTTTAACATTGAAGTTTGCCCAAAAATTTAATCGGTTTCGAGAAAATTTTGGTTTTTGAAGTTCATTCTAAGTATCTGATGGACCGATTTTTATTTCAAATAGTTAGGTTTTTTTTTATTTATTTATTTATCTATTTGTTTGTTTATTTGTTGTTGTTTTTTTTATTTATAAACATTCGATATTACCGTTAACTGAAACAGCTGATTGACAAGTTGTACTTTTAATATTCATGGAAGGAAGCCTATTGTAATATTAATCCCATTATTAATTGGACTCCGTTTAAAGATAGTTTTTATTTACAGCAGTTAGCTAGTTTTTCTTTTTATTTTAACTTATACCATTATTACTTTATGTATATATTCCCCTTGAAAGATAACTGTGAACCCAGGTTCGATCCCCACGGTGGGGGAGGAGAAGAATGTGGGTGCTATATACATTAAGATCAAGTAAGCCTCTTTCGACTCAATGAAACAGGTACAGGGTTTTAGTCGACTGCTGTTGGTCCCATTTGAGACAGACCAATAGATGCAGGAAAAAAATAAAATAAAACAGTATACTGTCACAATGGAAACCATTATAAAAAATATCACATTTAACAGCAGAAGGTCCTCGACGAGCTAATCCCCACTTAACTGGGAGAAACAAGGTCTCTCTCTCTCTCTCTCTCTCTCTCTCTCTCTCTCTCTCTCTCTCTCTCTCTCAGTTTTTAGTGCATTACCCCTGCCTTTCAGTGTAGGGCCCCTGAGAGAACACGAAATCCATTGTTTTTCTTTTATTTTTTTTCACCAACAGCTGGATCTGTCTGTCATCTGCTTGTTACCTTTAGAGGAAGGCCTATTCATGTTTAGGCCTCAGTGTCTGTTCTTGATTTCTCGCGCATGAATAGGAAAGTGAATTAGGTTTTTTTTGTTTCTTTATATAATTCGATGGAGGGTCTATGTGTAGTAATTTTAAATCTTAGTATATAGTTATCCCCAGGGTTTTAACCCGGAATGTATCCACCTTTGCGGCGTGTTGAGTACAAGTCCGTTGGGTATTACCGTAAAAAGATAAACAAAAGACTGTAAATATCATGAAGATAATGACTCCCAAGAAATATTAGTCCGAGATATCGACCGCCAAAAACCCCTATGTGTCACTAACTAAGGAAAGAGCCAAATTTCTTTTTTCTTTTCCATAATAATATTGCCTTTCTTATTTATGGAGTAATTTGGGCAAAAGGAAGATATTCATTGGTTTTCAGCTAATCTATAATAACAATATAAAGCTATGTATACATTCTTACTACTTTTTTCTCCAGTTGCCTGTATAGGCAACTGATTGCTGAAACTACTTTCTGAGTGTGAAAGCGGCCTAATTTTGACCCACTAGTAGTAGACTGCCAAGATCGTTTGTGAAGTTATTAATTGTTGTTTATTATTTGTTTATATTATTGTAAAAGGCTGTTAAGATGACAATGTCTGTCCGTCCGCACTTTTTCTGTCCGTCTTCAAATCTTCAAAACTACCGAGGCTAGAGGGCTGCAAATTGGTATGTTGATCGTCCACCCTCTAGTCATCAAACATATCAAATTGCAGCCCTCTAGCCATGGTAGTTTCTATTTTTTTACGATTAAAGTTAGCCAGGATCATGCGTTGTGCAACGTTATAGAACAGGCCACCACCGGGCCGTGGCTGAAAGATGGACCGCGACTCATTTCGGTGATCTTGATTATACACTGTACAGAAAACTCGGTTGTGCCAAAGAAACTTCGGTACTTTTGTTTAAATTTTATTTTATTGTTTTTTTTTAAAGTCGGTTCGTTCGTCCTCAATCCCGCTCTTATCGGGGTCTTAGATTTGAACGGATGTATATCAGTTTCATTTTTATGCCTGGCTCAACCCGCCCTTTTATCCGGAGTAGCTTGGAAAGCTTAAGGTTTCATGTATGGTCCAAAGGCCCTCATATAATATATAAACTCTTATTTTTTAGTCACACGTGTGGAACTCAGATGGTGCTATTTGATGCTCTTCTGTTAAATAAGCTGAATGTCTATATTCCATTTTATTTATTCATTCTTGACTTTTTTTTCTGAGGTAAATGTTGTTCAAGCAATATGATATGGATATTTTGTCACTCAGATTGGTGATGAAAAATACCTAAAATATTTCACACAATAGTGTGAAATTTCGCAACTATTTTGAAAGTATTTGTGATTGCGAAAGTGACGTTTTATTGGGAGTTTTACATCAGACTGGATCTAATGCTGCAATTTGGGTTTCAATCACGGATATGACAGCAAAATTAGAGTATTGTAATCTGGCAGCAATACAGCTGTGTTGAAATCTGTGGTCATTTCATCCAAACACACTCACACACACACACACACAACACAGTTTATGAAATCATTGTAAGGGAAGGACACGAGTTCCTTAAGCCTCTCTCTCTCTCTCTCTCTCTCTCTCTCTCTCTCTCTCTCTCAGTAGGATTATTCCAGCAGAACACGCGAGAGTGAGTATCTCTCTCTCTCTCTCTCTCTCTCTCTCCTTAGAGATATTTCACAGGCAGAACAGACGAGACCGAGTCTGCTATTATTATAGTCCTTGCATCCGGGCAAAGATAACTTCCCCCCCCCCCCCCCCCCCACCCCACCCCCCACCCAAGTCCTTAAAAATGCAGCTCCCAGGGACATGGAAAACGCGTGATTTAGACCCACTTAAACCTGTCCGAAAATATTAGCTTTTGTTGAGTCATGTTTTCATTGTCATATCTCGCGCAGTCATCTCCCCCATCCATCTGGTGCTTGCCATAGGCCCCCCCCCTCCCCCACTTTCAGCCCCCCTCCCCCATGCAACCACACGACTCCCTACCGTCCTCCTCCCGCCCCCCCTTCCGAATCTTTCCCGGCTCCAACTCTCTCAAAATCTCCCAAGATATGTTCTGACGCAGCAGGTGCCACGAAATTTCTTTTCTCTCTCTCTCTCTCTCTCTCTCTCTCTCTCTCTCTCTCTCTCTCTCTCCCCATGTGTCGCGTCTTTCTTTTGTCCATCCGTTGTATTCTCTCCTATTTCGTCCACTGATGTGTTTAAATTGTCAGAAATTTAGATGATTTCTTTTATTTCTTTTGGTGGGGTCCTGAATTCAAAGTTTTAAATTGATTTTATGCCTTCATGTCTGTTCAGTTATGAAAATGCAGTTATTTTTAAAGTTTTTAAATTTTCATTAATGTTATTGCTATTAATAATAGTTGGTTTTATTTCTGTTTATGGCCCTACGCGAGTATAGAGTATTGATGCTTTTTGGACAGTGATACAGTAACAAGCTGAAAATGTTAGTAACATCTTTATTAGCATGAACTGCGGTAATAATAATAGTGATACCAAACATTTATGATTACAATCTTTGTCATTGCCTTTAAAATCCCATCGTGAATTCTGCACCGGATTGTTACACAAGTGTCGAGAGTCGCTGCTAGGTGTGGAAGGAGAGAGAGAAAGTGAAATGGAGGAATATTACAGACTTCAGTGATTAACCCTTTGTCAGATTCTAATGCCTTCACATCATAATCAGAAACAGGAGGGCCTCGTCTAGAAAATCCTTCATCAAATATTAACCCCCCCCCCCCCCTCTCTCTCTCTCTCTCTCTCTCTCTCTCTCTCTCTCTCAGCAGGAGTTTGCCGTCGCAAATCTAGTGCCAGTGAATGCGTTCGAAGTTTTCACCCGGTCCCAGAATTCATTACACCCCTTGGACGACTTTCGGGGGTCCGAGGGTCCTTGTGACAGGTTCTCTTTGAGCTGCCGACTTGCCACGACTGGTCCCCACGCCTTTTCAAGACCAGGGTGAAATAGGAGGAAGACAAGAGGAAAGCAACACAAGGAAACAGTCGGGAAAACAGTACTTTGCAATTACTGTGGTGTTGATTTCTGAAGGCAGTTTGGAGACAATACTAAGTAATTGTTTTCGTACTGTCAAGACTATGGAAATACTGCATTTCCTTGTAATTGTTTTGGGATTAACTCCAAAGACAACAGAAATGCAGTACTTTTCGTTATAATTGTTTTGGGATTAGCTGATAAAGACAACTGGATGACAGTACAGTACATTGTAATTGTTTTGGGATTAACTGACAAAGACAACAGGAAGACAGTACATTCGTTATAATTGTTTTGGGATTAGCTGACAAAGACAACTGGATGACAGTACAGTACATTGTAATTGTTTTGGGATTAACTGACAAAGACAACAGGAAGACAGTACATTTCATTACAATTGTTTTGGGATTAACTGACAAAGACAACAGGATGACAGCACAGTGCATTGTGATTTTTCGGGATCAGCTGCAAAGACACCAAGATGACAGTAGAGTGCATTGTAATTTTTTGGAATTAACTTGCAAAGAGAGCAGGCTGACAGTAATTGTTTTGGGATTAAGTTTCAATGACAGCAGGATGACAGTAGAGTGCATTGTGATTTTTCGGGATTAACTTGCAAAGACACCAAGATGACAGTAGAGTGCATTGTCATTGTTTTGGGATTAACTGACAAAGACAGCAGGATGACAGTAGAGTGCATTGTGATTTTTGGGATTAACTTGTAAAGACACCAAGATGACAAGAAGAATGCATTGTAATTCTTTGGGATTAACTGGTAAAGACCACAGGAAAACCTTACAGTGCATTGTAATTGTTTTGAGATTAACATAAAAAGATAACAGGAAGACCGTTCAGTGCCATTGCAGTTGTTTGGAAACAAATTACCCATAAAACAGTAAGACATTGCATTGCTTTGCATTTATATTGGTACTACTTTGTTGGGAAAACAAAATGGCAATTTTTGGGGCTAATATTCATAGTAATTATATATGTTTCCTATAATTTCCTGTGGCGCTGGGTGAGTATAACGCATCCTTATTGACAGAAATTATGGCGAAGAAATTGATGGTTGTAAATTTTTGAAATGTGCATTGAAAGTAAGTTTTTCAAATTAAGCACTACATAAAAGAGGTTTGCCTACACATTTCCTTACACATCACTACTTAGAACTCTCCCTTATACATTAATAACTTTTCTGCTTACTAATAGGTACCATTTGTTTATCTGTCAGTAATTATACGTTTTAATCTTATCATTTTTCGGTTATTTGTACATCTGCGTAATCATCGGTACTCTTGCATCTGCTGATGTATTTATTTATTTAGTTTTGCAATTCTGATATCTGCTTTGGGATCACTAACTTGGCACCTGTTTATTTTTTGGTTGATAGTACATCTGTTACCCTGGCATCTGCTTATTTTTTGGCTATGTGTTGATCTGCTTAGTTTGCATCTGGTTATTTATTGGTTATTTGTACATCTGCTTAGTTACCACTCACTTTACATCTGCTGTTTCTTTCTTAGCTGTACATCTGCTTAATTAGATCTGTGCTGTATCGTTTCATCTGATTTTTTATTGTTTGTGCATCTGTTAATTCATTGGTTCCTTCAGATTTATATATTAATGAATACTTAACAAATCTTCTTTAATATTGACTTACACGTGTTTCTTTATTTCACTTTTTAATATATATATTTTTTATATTTGGAATAACTTAACCATTTGTAATGAACAACCATCTGTTTATTGATCATTTTCGTGTTCCGTTTTTTCGAAATGTAATAAGCTTATTTCCGGTTCCATTGCTCGATTTGACCATCAGCTTACTTAATCTCTGTTATTTGCTATTTAAAGATAATCATGTATGTTTCCTCAGCTTCAGTCACGCGACCTGAGCGAATTTCTCAGTCTCCCTACCCTCTCATTATTAGTTTCCTAGGCCTCATTTTCTCTTATTTCTCCTCTTTTGCCATTTAGCCTCTTATCCCTCTTCCATTTCCTCGAAATTACTTGCTATCCTCCATTGTTCCCCTCATCGTGTTCCCTAATCCCCTGCATAGCCCAATCCCTTATCCCCTGCATGGCCTAATCCCCCAATCATCCAATCCCTACGCCCCTGCATGGCCCAACCCCCCTAATCACCTGCATGACCCAATCCCTACTCCCAGCATGACCCAACACCCCAGTCCCTAATCCTGCATCCCCTGCCCTAATCCCCTAGTCCCTAATCCCCTTCTGTCCATCCGTCCCTAATCCCCTTCCCTGGATCCTTGGCCCAACCTCTGCTGATCCCTAATTCCCCTGCATGGCCCAATCCCCAGATCCTAATCCCATGCATGGCCCAGTCCCTAATCCCTAATCCATTGCGTGGCCCAGTCCCTAATCCCTAATCCCCTGCATGGTCCCAATCTCTCCCAATCAGTAATCCCCTGCATGGTCCAAGTCACCCCCTAATCCCTAAATTCCATTGCGTGGACCCAGTCCCCTAATACCATAATCTCCCCTGCATGGCCCAATCCACCGGAATCCCCCTAAGCCCCTTCAATGAAACCCATAATCCCTAATTCCCGAGCCATGGGTCCAGTCCCCCCTAATCCCCCTAAATCCCCTTGCATGGCCCAATTCCAATCCGATCCCTAATCCCCTTCATGACCCAGTCCCTAATCCCCTGCACGGTCCAATCCCCAGTCATAACACGAAATCCCAAGAAGGGAGGAGAGGGGGAAAAATACAACAAAAGTATAAACAAGAAAAAAAATAAGGACATTAACCACACCATTACTCAACCGTCCACATCAGTCACACTCGTTTAAGGGAAATTCTCCAGCCCCATAAAGGGGTTCCCCTTAAAGGGAGGCATTTACAAGGGTTAGGGGGAGGAAGGGGTTCCCTACCCTGGGCTCGGAAGAAAAGTTTTTTTTTCTTTCTTTCTTTCTTTTACCCATGGTGGGAAGTGTGTGTGCAAACACTTTGTGGAGAAGTTCCCGAGTGTTTATGTAGCTGAATGAATGACATTGCGGCAGAATAGTTACGCCTCTCTCTCTCTCTCTCTCTCTCTCTCTCTCTCTCTCTCTCTCTCTCTCTCTCTCTTTGAAGTTGCAGGCTGTTGTAATCTGGGATGTCCTTCATAAATAAACAAAGAATGTATGACTGATGATCAGGAAATGATATACGCTCTCTCTCTCTCTCTCTCTCTCTCTCTCTCTCTCTCTTCTATATATATATATATATATATATATATATATATATATATATATATAGATATATATATATATATATATATATATGATGTTTGTTTGTGTGTGTAGTTGCAGCCTTTACGATTTCCGTATCATGTACAAAATAGTAGATTCTCTCTGTCTCTGTCTCTCTCTCTCTCTCATCTCTCTCTCTCTCTCTCTCTCTCTCTCTCTCTCTCTTAAAATATGGAAACGTATGGAATCCCTTCGTATTAAGAGGATTATGTGTAGATTTCATAAACGTTAAAAAAGTGCATGCTAATTTTTACTGTATTCCAAAACGTTTACGAAAAGATAATCAACTGAGGCATGAATTAGGAAAACTACATAAACAGTTAAAACCTTATCTGATTAGGAATGAAGGCAAAACATCATTCAATCTGTCATTACCAACCGTGTGAGCAGAGTCGTTTTCTTTCATAACGTCCCAGAAGAGAAGAACATTGCCTTTAATTTAGATCATCCTCCTCCCTCCAACGCTTCTGGTAACGATCGTACATCTGGCAATTAACGTGCTCATATATCATACTAATTCTCAATAGTGCTCTGTTTTTATAATGGAGTGTCTGTACTTTAATTGTGCTATTTTATGGGCGCGTTTATTTGTTTATTGTATATATTCTTTTCTTGTGCAGTGAATGTCGGTTAAAACTGTCCCAACTCAAGCGAGCGCGCTTCCACGGGCGCGCGCGCGCGCAAGTCCCACTTAGAATGAAAGTGCTTTGATTTGCAGGAAGAATTTTGTGGGAATTTTGATAGTCGTGAATGAAGGAGAGCTTTTAAGAGATAGACGAGCATTAAGAGAAATTAATATATTTGGGTTCACTACATAAATAATAAGGGGTCTTGAACGTGGATATATATATATATATATGTATATATATATATATATATATATATATATATATATATATATATATATATATATATATATATATATATATTATCATAAATATTATATGGATACTGTGGTTCTAAATAAAATAACATAGATAAATTGGAGATAGTTGCACTAAAAGACGAGAGAGGGGCTAATTAAAGATACTTGAATGATATAACAGTTTAGGGCTAAGTGGAGAAAGTTTGCCTAAAAGAGGAGATATGTAAAAAAAAAAAAAAAAAAAAAAAAAAAAAAGGAGGCGCTAAATGATCAGAGACAGAATGAAAAAATTGTGATAATAGGACGAGAAGCCAGCTATAACAGAATTAATGAAAAGTCGGCAAATGGATATGGGAAAAGGAAATGAACGATAAAATGGAGGTATATTGGCTAATGACGCCAATTACAATTATGATTAAGTTAGGAATTACAATAAAGGGCTCAGAAGAGGAATTTTTATTTTCTTTTGCCTCTAAAAAGGTACAAAGAGTTGAGAGCTCCTCTTTGTATTTCTAGAATGTATTTTTATTTTATTAATGAATACTAACTTTGAAATATATTGGTTTACCATTGCCAGCTTCATAAGGGTGTTACAAAGTGCATTTTTTTAATTCAGTGAGGGATTGGCCACATTTAATATTATAATTACACACTTAACTTATGAAGGGTTGGCCACATTTAGCATTATAATTACACATCTAACTTATTGCCGCTTATATCAGACCTCCTCTCCACGGCCCCGTCTTGCTTTGCTTTTATTTTTTATTAGTTCGGTTTATTTTGCGTTTTTTTGTTAGCAAGATTACACACACACACACACACACACACACACACACACACACACACACACACACAGAAAATATGCCTACACCGTTTCGAAAATTTCACCAAAAATTCGTCTCATGAAATTCAACAAATAATTACGCCCTGGGAGAGTCATGAAAGTCACATTAGGAAAGGAGAGACCTTATTGGAGGTGGATTGTTCAGCCTTGACGGAGGTTTGCGGTATCTGAACGCAAAAGGGTCGGACTGCCAGTCCTCCGTGAGGAAAGGCTTACCAAAATTGTATATTTTTATGAGTGACTTTCCAACATCATGTTTAGACCCTAGGCCACTCATACAGATCCACAGATTTTCTTGTTAAAATAATGATGCTTGGTATGGTTTATGATATATTTATATTAATATTTTATATATATTATGATATATTATATATATATTATATATATATATATATAGTATATATATATATATATATATATATATTATATATAGATAAACCGTAAGGAAGTACAGCAGCCGTAGGTAATAATAATAATAATAATAATAATAATAATAAATATTCCAGCTCAAGGAATATGAAATTACTGGCTATTTGAGTGTTAATCACTCATCGATATTTTTGTGGTGTAGTTACGATTGTTTTAAAGTAAGTATTGATGGTTTGATGATGTATATATGTATACATTATATATATATATATATATTATATATATATATATATATAAAACCCTATTTAATAATGTATGTTATATGTATATGTGTGCGTATATATATATATATATATATATATATATAGAGAGAGAGAGAGAGAGAGAGACGAGAGAGAGAGAGAGAGAGAGAGGAGAGAGCAGAGAGAGAGAGAGCAGGGGGGGGGTTCAAATACCAAATCCACCTGAGCAAAAAAAACCATCCTCGAAATCGAGCAAGAAGCATTTGTAAGAAACTATCGTTAATATTTAGGCTTGCTTCGTCACTCGTGTAAAAAGGTTGTTGTGGGGGGGGTGGGGGATGTGGTTGGCATTGCCACAAAGCCCAGTTAAACTAGTACCTGAATTAAAAAAAGAAAAAATGAACTGTCCACGAATGAAGTTACAGTGTTTTCAGTGACCCACTAAAGCGAGGTATTATGTACACCCACGTACATTAAATACGAGGTACTTAATTATTATGAGAGACATGTTTCATGTGCCTTTGTCTAGCTCGCGTTGAATTCTAGCAAGGGCTTTGTGCCTGGATGAAAAATTCAGCTACGCATGCGTTGACGTATAATATTAATAAAAAAAAATGTTTATACGCACTGTACATTCATAAATTTCAGGGTATTACGGTTATTTTATTCGCCTCTGTTGGCACACAATAACTTGGAGTAGAATGGAATTATAACTTCGTTATACAAACCTATTGAGATTAAGCGAAATGAAGGGAATGAATTCATGAATAATTATCATGAAATCCTCGGGAAGGAAGAAGCCAACCTCCTTATCTCTTAATGTCCAGCCGAGGGAGAGGGATTTCGAGGCGTCTACTCCAGGAGGAGGCGGAGTGAGAGAGATGCAGTTTGTTTAGGCGAGGAGGAGGAGGAGGAGGAGGAGGAGGAGGGAAGGGAGGGAGGGAGGAAGGGAGCAGTGTAATCCAAGGTTGTGAACTTTAATGCCTTCATAAAACAAGCGCTTAAAACATACGAGGGGGAGCCTCCATACCTAATGAATAATACACTCGTTCCTCCCGAGTTGTTCAAATTGCAATGTGCTCAATAATAATGCCTTGCAATTAAAAGAAAATTACTTGACGTCCTGGATTTGCTTTGCCGAGGTATCGCAGTGTTTTTGTTTCTCTCTTCTCACTCCGCCTTCTCTCTCTCCATCTGCTCCTCTTTCCTCTCTCTCTCTCTCTCTCTCTCTCTCTCTCCATTTTCGAGAATGCGTATCTTTTTTTGATAAATGTTAAACGATAAGAACCTTTTTAAATTAATATTTTCATGGTACGAGTCTGTTTGATTGATAGATTTTTTTTATAGATATGTTATACGAAACTTTTTAATAAGTATTTTATGATGGAAATATTTTTAATAGATATTTTATGATGCGAATATTTTTAATAAGTATTTTGTGATACGAGTCTTCTCAATAGACATTTTATGATACGAATATTTTAATAAGTACTTTTGATCCAAATATTTAAAATAAATATATTATGTCATGTATCTTTTTTATAAATATTTAAAATGCGAATCTTTTTAATAGATATTTTAAAATGCGAATTTTTTAAATAAATATTTTGAAATGAGAATCTTTGTGATCGATATTTTATTATACGAATCATTTTCATAAATATGTTATGATATGAATCTTTTAATATGTATTTTATGATATAAATATTTTTGCTAAATGTTTTGTTACGAATATTTTTAATCGACATTGTTTTTATACGAATTATTTAAAGAGATATTTATGATACGGTCATTTTCAATAAGTATTTTACGAATCTTTTTCATAGTCATTTTAAGATAGGAATCGATTTAATTAATATTTTATGGTAGGAATCTTTTTAAAGATATTATATCGTGCGAATCTTTGTAGTAAGTATTTTATGATACGTATCTCTTTAATAGACGTTTTATGATGCGAATCTTTTGATTAAGTATTTTATGATGCAAATCTTTTTAATAACTTGAAATACGAATATTTTTAGTAGATATTTGATCAAATTAATCTTTTTAATGGAATGTTTTTATAATACGGTTCTTCTATTAGATATTTTGAAATAAGAATCTTTTTAATAATTATTATATGATCAAATTTTTAAAATAAGTATTTTATAATTTCCGTTGATTTTTTTTGCAGTGAATTCGTGTGACTGATCTCTAAACACCAGGACCTGATTTTTTTTTTCGCAAAAGCTCGTTATTAATTTGTACAAATTGCTGCTTTTCAGTTCAGTCTTTCGCAAGCATTGTAAATATCTGTGTTGCTATTAGTATTGGCCATGCAACCAGTGTTCTCCAAACTTTGGCTGTGCCATATCCCCTACCAAAGGCATTGTGTGCATGCTCAAGAATATTTCGCAGTCTTACTTGTATGTTATTTCATGATTCATGAAATTTGGGCCACTTTCGGCCCTTCAGTGCTTATGGCAGTGAAAAGAGCGAGTTGGAGAAGTTGGATAGCAAGGTAAAGGAATCCAGAAAATAAAGGAGACGAAGTAGAAGGTAATGAAGGTGGAACTAGGAGGAAACTAAGGATTAATAGTTAGAGAGGTTGGCCAGCAAGACTAAAGAAAGGAAGCGGGAATGTAAAGTTAAAGGGTTAAAAGAGGTGCAGCTTTAGTAATGCCTACAGCGCACCACGTCAGGTTCACTGACAGCACTGCCATCCTCCCATACGAGGGCTTAATATTTGATGCCTGGTCATTTTTTTTTTTTTTACAGATTTTTCATTTTATTTATATTTACTTTCAGTCCCTATCATCCATCGCTTTTATGGACTGTGTATCGTTTCCATTGATTTCTTCACCGTCTCTTTCATCGGCGCGTGTCGCCATTCATATCTTTATCCCCCTCTTCCATTGCTGTCAATTTCGTTTTATTCCGTCGTGTCTTTTCCACTGCCTCCCTTCCATTCCCGCGCGATATTTGCAAGCGGGCAATGTTATGCATTGATAAGCTTTGTTGCCTGTGCACTTTTCCTGTCAAAGAGAGAGAGAGAGAGAGAGAGAGAGAGAGAGAGAGAGAGAGAGAGAGAGAGAGGAACACATGCACCCATAGGCGGACGTCCCCCTTGTGAAATAAAAGATAAAAAAAAAGAGCGAGAGAGAAACAAAATACCAAAAGAGAGAAAACGAAACGATAGATAGGTGGATGAAAAGACAAGACCAGCGAAATTGGGGCAAGAGTGAAAACTTGGAGAGAGAGAGAGAGAGAGAGAGAGAGAGAGAGAGAGAGAGAGAGAGAGAGAGAGATTCGCGTCTGAAATGGAAGGAAATGTTGAGAATACAACAAGAGAAAAAGTGATTCATTTCGGAAGAATATTGGACACTGGAAGTGGAATGTACAGTGACACGAGATGGAGATGCTAAGAAAACTAGAAAATGGAAATATAAAAACTATTCGGCATATATATATATTTTATATATATATATATATATATATCTATATATATATATATATATATATATTATATATATATATATATATCCTACATTATTATAATTATATATCAAATCATATATGAAAATATTTGTGTGTATATATATATATATATATATATATATATATATATATATATATATACACTATATATATATTGTTATATAAATAATATATCTAATAAAAGGAGCCCATAAAATCACCAAAATATAGAAAGTAAGTATTATATTTCAGAGAATGCTGTTTCTCTTCAGTTAGGTAATGAATGAGAAAATTTACAGAAAAGACGGTATTTATACCAAGAGATCAGGTCACAGGTAGCCATATTTATTAGGTCACCCCCGCTGATAATTTCTCTTTAATCTTCTTAAGCATAGGTAAAAGGAAGAATTTTATCTATGATATCTGAATCCCAGGCATCCTTTGAGATATCCATTACCTGTCTTTCTTTAATCGAGGCTGACTCATTTGGCTTTTGTACCAACATTTGCTGCTATAAATTATACGTGACAAATTCCAGTTTATTCTGTGGTTATGGTAATTTATATGGTTAGAAATAGCTAGCTCCGTTGTCCATACCTAACTGGCCGTCAGAGAGAGAATGTGAGAAGTATTGACATTGCTGGCATTACATGGTCGAAAAAAACAAACTAAAGCAACAAAATAAAGAATGGAGACCTACTAAGATAAAAAAAAAATAATAACTTGTTTTTTAGAGAAATTAGCAATGAAGATGAATGAAGATATATATTATGATAACTTCAGCTGATGAAACATCTTTTCTAAGAGAGGGATGAACGAAAAAGTATAGTAAACAAATAAAAAGAAAATAATATGGAGAGAGGAGAGAGATTTCTTAATATACCAAAGTAGGCCTAAGCCGTGGTTATGGACGAGGCTGTTTGACACTACACTAATGGTTTACCATTTGCTGCCCCGTGACTCTGTCAAAGAACTTTCCACAATTCTCCTTCCGCCATTAAACACTCGTGTCTTTTTTTGGCCTCAGAAGACAAGCTCTAACACATGCATCATATCGTAGACCCGAGTTCGCTCCTCGGACGAGAAAGCATCTGTATAGGCCTATCTATTACAAACTTCAAAATGGCTGTTTATCAAAGCAGTTAATTTTGTACCTGTTTATTATACAGCTGTTGTGGAGAGAGAGAAGAGAGACAGAGAGAGAGAGAGAGAGAGAGAGGGGGGGGGGGGCGGAATGCCTCGACGAGGTATTTCTTAACTGACCGGATGGAACCATTCATCAAATTTCTCTCTCTCTTAAACTACAGAGATGAAATTTTACTTGATTAGTAAGAGAGATATTAATATACTGAGAAATAAAACTAAAAAAAAACTTGGGCAACTTAAAAAATAATGATAGAGCTTTATTGTTTTTAAACAATAAGGGCAACCATTTCTTGTAACAAATGCTTAAGGGAATTTCTGACATTAACCCCTCACCCTGAAAAGCTAGTACCTAAGGAAAAATAAACAGAAATCAGGAAGGACTTTGTGGAAGAAACAAAGCACTCTTCAAGACAGGCAGATAGGAAAGTCAGTACAGGTAACAGTGATTCCAAAGTCCTTGCATATTGCAAGGTTACCGTTGGCTTTTCCTTGCTACTTGCATTGTTCAGCTGCCATGAACTAGAATTCTCCATCTGTAGTAAGAATAAACATTTAAAAGCATCTCACCCAGGTTCTTTGCAACGTCCCTCCGGCCCCTAGCTGCATTCTCTTTCATACACTTTACTGTACCTCCATACATTTTCTCTTTCTTCCATCCTATTATCCTCCACCATTTCTAACAATTGTTTGTCAGTGCAACTGCTAGGTTTTCCTCCTGTTACACCTGTTACACCTACATTTTACTCAATTTTCCTTTCAGCGCTCTATGACCTCATAGGTCCCAGCGCTTGGCCTTTGGCCTGAATCTTACATCCTAATTCAGTAAAAGCATCCCGTCACTTCGTAATGTCGAGTTATTCATGACTGGAAATTAGCACTGAATAGAATAAAACAGGTGCCAGACGCCATTGGCAAGTTTAAGTATTCACGATTGGGAAGTAAATATGGAATCGGGTTAAAATATGTATTTCGAAGCTTCACACTACTTTGTTCCGATGAGTTATTCATGGCTGGGAAGTAATTTTGGAAATTAAATTCTGTGAGGAGAGGGTAGTGTAATGCTTATCAAATATGCCATTTGGGTCATTATTTTAAGAATACTGTAAGATATGCCGTATATTAGGTTAGATTAACCGTATTTGCGCACAGAAAACAATTACTGTATTGACGGGGCGTTAAAATTGAACTGACAGGTAAAATCGAGTTTTCTGTACAGCTTATAATTCTGTATGAAACTGTCAGCCAAGGCAAATGAAACTTTCACCTACGGTGGTGACCGGTGTAGTTAGCACTAATAGCGGAGCCAGACGCACAATCATGGCTAACTTTAAACTTAAATAAAATCGAAACTATGGAGGCTAGAGGTCTGTAATTTGGTTTGTTTGATGATTGGAGGGTGGATAATCAACATACCAATTTGCAGCCCTCTACCCTCAGTAGTTTTTAAGATGAATTATGTGTGAATAAGAAACAGTTCAGGAATTAACGTCACTATAAAGCACTACACAACTTGGGTTAAGTTTAGGAATGCGAGACTGGTAAGTATTTAGACAAAAAGTAACGTTTATTTAAATAACCTTTGCCCATTGTAATATCCTTCGTGTATTGTCATTTCATTCTATGCGTGGCAGTTTGCTTAGGATCAGAAGAACTTCGCCTAACCACTATCAGTAATATTTTAATATTCCAGTGTTACATTATACTGATAGATACATAATTTGATAGATAGGTAGATAAATATTACAAATTCTGGTAGATAGATAGAAAAGAAAATATTCTGATTGATAATTAAATATAAAAGAAAAAATATGGTAGATAGATAGGTAGATAAAAAAAAATTCTGATAGATAAATGGCTGGAAAAAAAATCTGATAGATAGAGAAATAGAAAAGAAAATTTCCAGGTGAAGAGAATAGTGGCACTTGATGAATCTGTGTGAAGGTAAATTGAAGAGAGAGAGAGAGAGAGAGAGAGAGAGAGAGAGAGAGAGAGAGTACAAAAGGAATAAAGAGGGAGAAAAACTCTCAGACGTGATAATAACGAAGACTGTAAAACGCCGAGGGGTCGAGATTAAAATACAGAACGAAAATTTCTCCAGATGACGACATTTTTATTTATTTATTTTTTATTTTAATAAATGTCCGTCATTCGCTGATTTTTTGGGAAAAGATGCTTTCAACCACGAAGTCTTATATGGCCGTTTTAATCTTTTCGAATAAAGTTTTAATCGCGTTTTTTTTTCGTTCATCCGTTTGAATTCAGATTTATTGGCGTCTCCTTCTTTTATCTTTTCGTGTTTCGTTTACTTTAAGGCGCGTGCGATATGGATTTATTTGCCGTGTTTGATTTTTTTTTCTGTAGTCTAGATTAAGAATTTATAGGGTTAAGATACACAGTCCCTCTCTCTCTCTCTCTCTCTTATATATATAATATATATTATATATTATTATAATAATATAGATATATATATATTATAATTAATTTATATAATATATATTATATATAATATATATTTTACACACACATTATATAATATATTATATAAAATAAATAATTAAATTATATACACACACATATATATATATTAATATATATATATATATATATATAGTATATAATATATATATATATTTTATATATATATATATATATATATATATATATATATATATATATAGACATTGGAAATTATCTGTTTAATACTGAGTCTTTCAAAGGCCAAATATTTACAGTCTGGTGCTTTTGTTATCAGCAATAATAATAGTTAGAGAGCTATTTAGAATTGCTAAGTCAGTTTTGATAACTCAAAGCTAGAACTCAACTCAATATTGTAGGCGAGACTTTAAAATCAACCCACTCTGCTAGACCAAATTTTACCTCTCTCCTCTCTCTTCCTCTCTCTCTCTCTCTCTCGGCTCTCCTCCCTCTCTCTCTCTCTCTCTCTCATCTCTCTCTCTCTCTGATAGGTATTGAGTAAGGTGCTTAGAAGCTTTCGTTCTTCAAATTTTGTCGTAGGTTTCAAAGTTCTATCTTGTAGAGAAGATTAATATACCGGATAGAAGTAGAATAGATTATGTTTAATGGTAAGTAACTATATAAATGCTTTGTGATTGTATTATTATTATTATTATTATTATTATTATTAATTTTTATTATTATTATTATTATTATTATTATTTATGACGAATAAATGAAGCAATCCACAAGGCCATGAACTTGAACCTCTCTCTCTCTCTCTCTCACTCTCTCGTCTCTCTCTCTCTCTCTCTCTCTCTGTGTGTCTCTGTTGTGTGTGTGTGTGTGTGTGTGTGGAAGACCACCTATATAGATAATCGCTGGGATATTATTGATATTTAATTATTAATATTATTATTATTGACGAATAAATGAAGAAATCCAAAAAGCCATGAACTTGATCCTCCCCTCTCTCTCTCTCTCTCTCTCTCTCTCTCTCTCTCTCTCTCTCTCTCCACAAGGAAGAGAGGAGGAAAAAGGGAGAATAATTTAAACTTTAAGACGTCATAATTCGGAAATGGCTGGCTGTCAAAGAGACCTGTTATTATATTACCTCGGGACGATGGAGTCTCCCGGCCTTGAACATTAGGAGAATATTAAAAGCCTCTCCCTGGCCTCGTTTTTATCTTAACGCCCTTTTTTCATCGTAAACGGTACATAGAGGCTTCTATGGAAGCTTTAATCTTTTTTCTATGCGTAGGGTGGGCACGGAAGAATAGTGGGGGAGGAATAATCCATTCTAACTTCAGAAATATGGATTAATGACTATGAGAGTTGTTCAGGTCAAATCCTGAACCTCAAAAAAAAGTTGGACGTCGAAATGATTTTGGTATGAATTCGACGCTGTGGCAAAATCACTTTGAAATATTGCAACATTTTTGATATGGCAGTTTTAGATGATTAGTTATTATGATTATTATTTTATTCTTAATTAATTATTATTATTATTTTATTATGATTATTATTATTATTATTATTATTATTATTATTATTCACAAGACAATCCCCTATCCATATGGGACAAGCCAACAGGGTGGCCACTGACTGGAAATTCAAGCTTCCAAAAAATTTGGTGATCATTAGAAAGAAGTTACAGAAGATAACAGGAAGTTCAGAAAGAAAAGATCAGTTGTTAGAAAAGAAAATAAAACAAACTAATAGATAGATAGATGGAAATATGAATAAATGATTAAATTCAAGCTTCCAAAGAGTCTGGTGTTCGTTTGAAAGAAGTTACAGAAGAGAACAGGGAGTACAGAGAGAAGAGATCAATTATAATTTATTAGAAAAGAGAACAAGACATTGAGTAAATTAGCAGATGAATAGATAGAAATATAAGTGAATGATTAAAATCTGAGGTGAATTGCTTTAGGATACTAATACATTGCGTCTTCGCTTGACCCTTTGAGGCTATAAATGATTGATTGATTGCGTCTATTGCAACTGGCGTCACTCATTGCACAACATCCTCAGGGAGGCTATTCCGCAGTTCAACTGTGTAGTAATTACACTAGTCTCCAGGGAGTATCACTGATGATGATATTAATATTAATAATTGTGTACTGGAACAGGTACAACCAAAACAACTCAATCCTGCATCAAAGACACTCCATTTGTTTCTTTGGCCGCTTTTTTGTCAAAGAATGTGACCAATGTTTCCTTTGTGACAACATTGCTCAACGGCACAAAAATAAATAAATAAATAAATATCCCACGAAGAGGGACTTAGAAAAAGCAAGAAAATGAAGGACGGAGGGAGATGAAGGAATCCTTGATAAACGACGTGAAAAGGGGACGATGTTTGTTTTTATTTTCTTTTCCGCGCGCATTAACGGATAAACGTGGGAAGCACAGATAGGCGGGAATAATAGAGCAGAAAAGAAGAGAGCGAAATACGGAGTAATGGAGACGAAGGGATATACATACTAGACGCGAAGCTGAACGGGGAATAGCGATGTTCAGAATATCTCGATTACTGTGTTTATTCGTTTATTTTGTTGTTTTACTTTTACTCAGCGGCTTCTTTGATGTGTCTTTTTGGAGGAATTTTAGATTGACGCGTTATTTACTGATTGGTAATTGCTCTGAGTAAATTAGTAATAGTAAATCTTTGCATTTATTTATGATTATATTTATATACACACATATGTATATAGCTATGTATTATTCCAGATAGTCGTATTTTGATTTTGATGCCTATGTGGGGATGCGCTCATACACACACGCATGCGCGCGCGCACACACATACACACACACACACACACACACACACACATATATATATATATATATAATATATATATATATATAAATATATATATATATATATATATATATATATATATGTGTGTGTGTGTGTGTGTTGATCACCCACCCTCCAATCATCAAACTTACCAAATTCCAGTTTAGTTTTTATTTAAGGTTAAAGTTAGAAAGAATCGTGCGTCTGGCACCGATATAAGTGTCATCAACGCTTGCCACTACCGGGCTGTGGCTGAAAGTTTCATGGGCCGCGACTCACACAGCATTATACGCTGTAAAGAAAATTCGATCGGGCCGAAGAAACCTGCAGTGTTGTTGTTGTTGTTGTTGTTGTTTGTTTTTTTTTTTTTTTGTTGTTTTTTTTTTTTTGTCGCTTTCGATCAAGATTTTTAGAACTAATCAATTGAGGTATCTGTAATCTGGAAATAACTTTCCAAAGTTCGTTGTTTTTTTTATTTACCGAAAATGTCGACATGATATAACATTCGTCACCTTTACTTCTAAAATCTCGTTATCTTTCTTCGATTATTTTTATGAAATCTGACCTTTTGAGTACGAAGTGAGTACATCTCATTATAATTCTTTGGTTTATTTTTATTTTTTATTTATTTTATTTTTTAACCTACCTATTATCACCGGAAAATTTTATGGAACTCCTGTCCTACCGTGCGAGAGCCACATGCATATATATATATATCTATATATATATATATATATATATATATATATATATATATATATACACGCAAGCATATATACATAAAATATATACACACACACATGTATGTTTGTGTGTGGGTTTCATGGGCCAAAACACGACTCAATGACCAGCTAATTATATGTTGTACAGAAAATTCGATTGTTTTACTTATGGTCATTTTGATCAAGATTTTTAGAACTATTTAACTGAGTTATCTGAATTCTGGAGCTACCTTTCCAATGGTGTTTTTTTTTTCTTTTTTTTAAGCTAATTTACTGAAAATATCAATCTGAACGTCATTCGCTTTTATATAACATTCGTCACCTTTACTTCTTAAAAAATCTTTATCTTTCTTCGATTATATATTTGAAATTTGAACCTTCAGAGTACGAAGTGAGTACGGCCTCATTATGGAATCTTTTTTTTTTATGTTTAAACCTATATATATATATATATATATATATATATATATAAATATATATATATGTGTGTGTGTATATATATATATATATATATATATATAAAGTTAAAAAGTTAAAAATCAAAAATAAAGAATTCATAATGCAGCCGTGCTCACTTCGTAGTCTAAAGGTCAAATTTCAAAAATATAATCGAAGAAAGATCATTTTTAAGAAGTAAAGGTGACGAATGTTATATAAAAGCGAATGACATCCGAATTGATATTTTCAGTAAATTAGCTTTAACAAAAAAAAAAAAAACCTTGGAAAGGTAGCTCCAGATTTCAGATAACTCAGTTGAATACTTCTAAAAATCTTGATGAAAAGTGACCATAAGTAAACAATCGCATATAATTAGCTGTATGAGTCGCGGCCCATGAAACTTTCAGCCGCAGCCCGGTGGTGGCATGTGTTGTTGGCCCTTATATCGGTGCCAGACGCACGATTATGTGTAACTTTAACGTTAAATAGAATAGAAACTATGAAGGCTAGATGGCTGCAATTTGACATGTTTGATAATTAGAGGGTGGGTGATCAACATAGGAATTTGCAGCCCTGTAGTTTTCAAAAACCCATCTCAATAGATTTCTTGTAAAAAAAAAAAAAAACTAGTGAAAGGTGGGGTCCCTGAGGACACTCGAGAAGACATTCCCGTTAAACAGTTATTCCTTACATTCTTCAAAATTCAAATATATCTTTTAGATAAAAGGGATTCTAGTATCCGAAAAATTTATTTCATACACTTAAAACTAAGTAAGTATCGTATACAGTTTTTGGTTGAATATTTTCGAGGTTTGTGTTGTCTGACTTGGAAGACATTCTAGGTTTTCATTGAAGTCAATAATAATGATTAAAAAAAACTAAATACGACCAAGGTAACGAGTAAGAATAAGATAGATGATAGAATAAAATGTTTAAGGCAACACTTACCTTAGCTGACTTAACATTATTTAATTAGTGTACAATTAATGCTACTATTCCTCGTCGCATTTTCAAGATTCTGTTAATTAACTAGCATTCTATACCATCTTTAAATTCAAACAACAAAAACACATGGTTAGCTCAAAATTACAATGTAAATCAAAACTTGGTTAAGCGCAAACCTTGTCAAAACAAGGTCCAAGTAAAAGGGCTGCCTATACTTTCTTTTCGTCACACTTTCTTTTCATCACACTTTTTAGTAATTCACAGTTCTTAGGGTTGTTGCATTTATCATCATACGGAAATTGACGGACACAGTGCTGTCAACTTAGAGGTGACAGAATAGTCTTTTCGTAGTTCGTAAAATAGATGTGAAAGGTCTTTGAAAATTAGGACAATAAAATCAACCGCTCATTTTCTAAACATTCTTCGTTTTTCTTATTCCTTCAGTAAAAGGGAAAACGCCAATAGCGCATATTATAAACGTGGCGGGCCCAAGAAACTATTTTTTAATGGCTTCTATATTTATATCTCTATTGTTCGAGATATCACACTGACCACCGAGGAAAAAAAAGAAAAGAAAGAAAGACCATTATCGGCCATCCGGCAGTTTTTTTTTTTTTCCATCAAAGGATCCAGGACATGGAATTTCCTTTAGATTTTTTTTTTTTAAAGGAAATCTTACTATCCTTGTGAAGTGTCTCGATACCAATTTGATTTTCGTATACGTACATAGCAGGACATAAGCAGCCACCATAGTCCTGTTCGTGATGGAAGTTGTACACACACGCACACTATATATATATATATATATATATATATATATATATATATATATATATATATGTATGTATACACATACATATACACTTATATTATGATGTTTTAATGTGTCAGTTTGTTTGTGTGTATTTATAATTGACATACTATTAGTATGAGAGCACTTTTGTGAATTCATAGAAAAACGTAAGAATTACCTAATATTAATAATAAATTGGGACCGCAAAAAGAGATCAGCGGACAGAACGATAACGAGAAACGACAGTTGCGCCACCCCACCCGAAAAAAAACAAAAAAAAGAGTAACAAGTAACTTATTGGCAAAGGGTCAGAGAACCCCGTCAATAGGTAAAAGGAGACCGAAAAAAAAGGAAAAAATAATTAAAGGGGCCAAGAAGGACTCGCCATTACTCCTTGTCAGAAAGGAGAAGAAGAAGAAGGAAAAATAGTAATAAAAATCGTTATGTCCTTATCGAAAGGAAGAAGAAGAAGAAGAGAAAAAAAAAAACACACACAATGGCCGACACCTTTGTGGTTTTGGCTGTTCGATTACTTCGTGATGATTTGGATTTTCGTGTTTTTTTTCTATTCGTTTATTTGCGTTTTGGATTTGTTTATGCTTTGTTTATTTTTGGAGTAATCCCTCTAGCAGTTGTTTATTACCTTATTCAGTAGATTGTGCTTATTTGCCTTTTAGCAGAAAATCGTAATATTTTTTTATAGAATCTTAGGGCTTTGAAACGATCGGCCATTTTTCTGTAATCAGGAAAAAAATAGTTACATTAAATGTAGAGAACTATGAGACTGAGGGATGAGTGGAGATTTGTGGAAGTGAAAGCACGCGTAAGGCGGAAGTAACGGGATTTCACAGAGGCGTCTTGGGTGATGATGATGATTATGATGATGAAGATAGATGATAGCGATACTGATAAAAGTACTGATAGCATTTGTTATTGAAGTGTCACTTCAAACTTTTCAGGGCTGAATGACCTCAGAGGCTTGACCTTCGGCCTAAATTTCATATCGCATTCCTCAGCGTGTAGAGTTCTTCAACGTTTCTGAAATTATGAATCATATTCGCCGAGTCATCGTGATGAATCAGAAGTTTCAGGAGATTCTTATTCTATTCTGGAAGTCTGGATCTCCTTTCCAGCTCCCCGGGACCATTGTCTTCAGTTAACAAAGGTCATTAAGGAGCCCGATCCCAGGCAACCGACTAATTCGTCCCTGCTTTGACGAGTTGGCGTATTCCCTACCCCCTCTTTTTTTTCTTTTTTCTTTTTCTGTTTTTTTTCAGTCAAAGTGTATTAGTTTTTGATACTCTGCAACATCAATACGTCATCAGCCGTCTGTGTCGTCGCGTTTTCATACAGAATTTCCTCCAGAGTTGGGCTTGGTAGAAACTCTGATTAATATGAGAATCTTTGAAGCCCATTTTCTCAGAATTTATGGAAGAGACGCTTATTAGATGTCGTCTGAGCAACCGCAGCCCACGTAAGTAGTAGAAGAGGTCTTCTTCATCTAAGTCCGTCACTTAATGCTATTAGTAAAAAAAAAAAGTGACCTATATCTTACTTTTATATTTTTCAGAAACGGGAGAATGGCTCTGTCTCCTAATTAGAAGGTGGAGTGAAGAAAAGATTAAGGAGTGAAGAGGTGATGGATATAGGATCTCAAAATAGGATTAGAAAATAGGGCTAAAAAAAAAATAGTAGGAATTAAGTGGTCCTATCTATTTATCTATTAATGTATTTTTTTTTTCTTTTTGATAATTGAACTCTTCTTTCTGTATTTTCATTTATCTCCTGTTGCCTCTTTGTATTGAACACCTTGTTCTCTGGAAACTCGAATTTCATGACAGTGCCCCTGGCCCCTGTGGGCTTGTTCCATGTGAATAGACCTCATCTTCATAATAATAATAATAATAATAATAATAATAATAATAATAATTATAAAATGGTACCCTGCATCTCTCAGCTTACCGCTGTTCATGCAAACCAGCTACCATGTATACATTAATATTTTGCATTACCACCGATTTTTACGTAAATCCCATGCCACTGGCAAATCTTGGTACCCTGCTGGAGCGAAAAATGTGATTGACGCTCATCTCAAAGGAAAATGCTCCTCCAAGGAACGAGGTGCAGTAATACCCCAAGCATGTAATCATCGCTCTCGTTTGAAAGAGAGGGGTTCGGTCCCGACGTGGTTCAGAAATTTAAATATATATATATATATATATATATATATATATATATATATATATATATATATAATATATATATATATATATATATATATATATATATATATATATATATGTCAGTAGTCACCTCCAGTGCATTTCAGAACGAGAACAAGAGCATTTAACACCAGCAGCAGAGGCAGCAGTCAAATCTAGAGGAAGGGGTGGGGAGGGGGGGCCCTCTTCTTTCTTTCTCTCCCCCCCCCAGCTCCCCCGCCCCCGGGCCCCTTTCCCTTTCATTATGTTAAAACGCATCACGTCTGATTACTTCCGTTAGGTTGCTTCCTTATGAATGCTTGGACTGTGTCCTATGGAGTATTGTCCCCTCACCCTACTTCTATTCG
>NC_087209.1:61503439-61510939 GCF_015104395.2 Macrobrachium nipponense
CGAGGCTATAATATTGACGATTAAAAGCCACAGCAGTGTTAAAAATATATTTTTAACCTTGTACAAAAATATATATTTAACACTACCTTGGCTTTTAATTGTCAAATGTTTAATTGTTATCATTACTTTACATTCAGGGCATTGAGGGTTATGTGGAGGAGGTTGGGGGTTGTAGCCAGAGAGAGAGAGAGAGAAGGTTTAAGGGAATGAGATGCCTAGGATTTATCTATGGAAATATTAATCACCCTGAGAGCCCGCAGGATTTTAATTAATGCTCAAACAGACACACATTAATTTTAAGATTTATTCATTGTAGGGCTCAGTCGAGATGAGCCCCGGGCTTAGAAGAAAAGAAATTACCGCATTTTGAGTTATGAGAGAGAGAGAGAGAGAGAGAGAGAGAGGAGAGGAGAGAGAGAGCCCTGGGGACAAATTGCCCTTGCTGTCTTATTATAAAAGTTTTCGCTTGCACAAGTTACTGAAGTCATTACCGTGATTGATAAGTATTCCGTCGTGCGGAGGCGAAAACTCAAGATGTTGTTGATTCCGTTGCATTTTATACCTTTTTTTTTTTATTGCCGTAAACAATTTTCTTACGCCAGCCAATTTTTTTTCCTTTTTTTTTTTTTTTTTGGCCTTCAAAAAATCCATTTCCTGTTTTTTTTTTTTTTTTTTTTTCTTGATTCAACAAAGCTTTTTTTGATTTTTTTACTTGACAGGATAATAATGATGGTATCTGAAACTTGATAAAAAAAAATCTCAAGCCTTTGTTGATGATGTCAGCATCACCAATTTCCAATCGGAACGATGGTCTTGCTTTTCGAAGGACTCTTAAAGAAAACTTAAAAACGCCATCTCTTCAGGGCAGGCAGTGAGGCGTCGCATATTGTGACAGATTTCCAAGAAGACTAAACATGGTATGCACTGATCCTAAAAGGCCATGTTGCAACGAAAGTGTATGTTGCAATGTGATGCTCTAACCGTGATAAGACAAAGTTGATATGTTGCAATGTGACGCTCTAACCGTGATAAGACAGACTTATTCGACTCTAATAAAGATAATGTAGTGGTAATATGATCTGTTTTCCCAGCGAGGGAATCGTACGAGGAGTATATTTGATTATTACGCGATTATCAAAGCTTCAGTTTTTACATGCTGAAGTGAACACTGGTCTGGTAGTTATGCTTTTTCAGTTCGCGTTTCCATGGCAGCCGAACTTATTTTTTAATTATACATAAATACGCTGATATATACTGTATAAGATTCTCAAGATTCACTTTCATGCTTTTCAGTTATACATAAAAATGCATTGATGTATAAGGCTCACTTTCATACTTTTCATTAATACATATAAATGCATAGATTTAAGCATCACTGTCATCCTTTTCATTAATACATATAAATGCATTGATGTATAAGACTAACACTTTTCAATAATACATAAAAATGGATTGATGTATAAGACTTATACTGTCATACTTCTCAATAATACATACAAATACATTGATGTACAAGACTCTCTCTCTTACTTTTAAATAATACATTTAAATGCATTGATATGTATGACTCACCCTCATACTTTTTAGTAATACATAAAAATATACAAATGCATTGACATATAAGAATGACTCGTACATTGATGCGTTTATTACCATAGCGTAAGAAATTCAGAGCTCTGGCCATTAATGATATCTTGAATAATGCAAAAGGGAATGCCATCTATAACAGTCAATTTTTACTGCATCTCCCGATACCAAACAAACTTTAATACGATTGCGTATAGAATATTTATCGATGCTTATTGTTGACAGTGTTTTTTATTATTTTTTTTCCATCATGCACTACGGTACGAGCACGAAGCATACACGTCGATATTGGAGCTGGGCTAGCAAGCAGTCCGTGCCATGTCACAACCACTAGAAATTGAAATGATTTAAAGCGAATTGAAATATTTTCACGCCAATGGAAACTACAGTGTTAACTTGACTACATGCAGAATTGCAACGGAAACCCTCTTCGTGTGAAGTAACCGCCGCCCCCCCCCTAACCATCCCCACTCCCCCACTTTGCAACATGCAGTGTCAGCTTTTATTACTGTGAGGTTCGAACACACATTTTGCTTATTCATTTGCGGCCCGGGGGCGGGGTTGGGGCAGGGGGCGACCTGTCTTAGTTAGATACAGAATTGCAACGGAAACCCTCTCCTTGGGAAGTAACCTCCCCCTTCCCAACCAACCCCCCAACCCCCACTTTGCAACATGGAATGTCAGCCTTTATTGGTGAGGTTCGAACACACCTTTGCTTTATGCATTTGGCGCGGGGGGGGGGGGGGGGGGGGGGGGGGGGGGAGTTGCCCTGTCCTCCCAAAAATGACGGCAGTGTTGAAGTCGCTGTGACACCCTGAATTTTCTCGTGTAGGATTTTGTAATATTTATTCGTGGGGTTTATTAGCCTTAGGTTATTATTTTACACACGGACAAATAAATATATGAAGACTCAAAATCATCTTATTTATATGTAACTTGTGGCTTTACAAAATTTATTCTAAGATACAGAGATATTTCGGCGAAGATGTGTTTTGCAGTGTTTAATTTTCTGTAGTAAAAATGATCGAGATAGGTTTTTTTTTCTTTTTTTTCCGTCCGCCCTCAGACCTCAAAAACAATTGAAGCTAAAGGGCTGCAAATTAGTATGTTGATCATCCTCTCTCCAGTCATCAATCATACCAAATTGCAGCCCTCTAGCCTCAGTAGTTATTATTATTATAGTTAGATTCAAGTTAGCCGTGACGGTGCGTCTGGCGCCGCTATAGGTGCCAACAACACAGGGCACCACCTAGCTGTGGTTAAAGGTTTCATGGGCCACGGCTGAGTTTTGAATTGGCCGTGGCTGAGAGTTTCATGCAGCGTTGTACGCTCTACAGAAAACTCGAGTAATGACAGGCTTCAGTATTTTTTTGATCCATTAAAATACACGAGAGTTTTTTTTTTTTTACAACACTGGTGATACAAAACCTAGTTTCAGATTTCAGTCACATCCCAGTCATATCCAAATTACGATAGTCTTCCCACGGGTCGAAGGTATTGTAACTTTATTATAGGACTCTATAAAGTTGTCAGTTTTTTTATAGAAAACCCCTTCAAATTCAAATTTTCAGCTGTGATTTTCGGCAAATAATTATCATTTTTCACCATATGCTAATTCCTTTTAAGTGATTTCAGGAAATGAATTATAGTTTGCGATAATATTCAAGTTTATTAGCGGTGCTCTGGCGAAGCCGCTTGCATTAACAGTAGTATCCCAATGCACAGAGGCCCTTTCGGGGAACGTGCCTAGGATACAGCAATGATGACAATCCGGATACTGCAACGATGCCAATCAGGATACAGTAACGATGATAATCAGAATACAGCAACGATGACAATCAGGATACAGCAACGATGATAGTCAGGATACAGCGACGATGATAGTCAGGATAAAGTAACGATGATAATCAGAATACAGCAACGATGATTATCATGATACAGCAACGATGATAGTCAGGATACAGCAACGATGATAATCAGGATACTGCAAGATGATAGTCAGGATAAAGTAACGATGATAATCAGAATACAGCAACGATGATTATCATGATACAGCAACGATGATAGTCAGGATACAGCAACGATGATAATCAGGATACTGCAAGATGATAGTCAGGATACAGCACCGATGACAATCAGGATACTGCAACGATGAAAGGATACAGCAACGATAACAATCAGGATACTGCAACGATGATAGTCAGGATACAGCAACGATAACAATCAGGATACTGCAACGATGATAGTCAGGATACAGCAACGATAACAATCAGGATAATGCAACGATGATAGTCAGGATGCAGCAACGATGACAATTAGGATACAGCAACGATGATGGTCAGGATACTGCAAGATGATAGTCAGGATACAGCACCGATGACAATCAGGATACAGCTCCGATGGTTTCCAAGACGCAGAGGATTCATTATAAGAAGAGGGTTACCGCAATGGATCTTCAGATTCATGACTCATTATCGTTTGAAGCATCAGATTTATTTTGTGTGTGGGGGTGTTGGGGGGAGGGGGAGGGATTTATGGTGGTTCTGCTAATGCAAATCCAGTGGACTTATTCGGAGATCATTAATCGTCAGTAATGGCCTTCGATTTCTGAGTGAATTCCGCAATCTTCAATCACGAAGTACGCTCATGGCGATCAGAGGAAATTTACTGATGGTTGATCTGGGAAATTTATTTAATTTTCCCTCTCATGGTATCTAATTCTGGTCGTGGTTTATTAATTTAATATATTTTTATCTTTTTTTTGAATAAGTGATCTCTTCTTTCTGTATTTCCTATTACCTTCTGTAACTCCTTTCTAATGAACGCCATATTCTTTGGAAGCTTGAATTTCAAGTCAGTGGCTCCTGTGGTGGACTTGTTCTATACGACCAAGGTTCATCTTCTGAATAATAATAATAATAACGATGATGATAATAATATTCTTTGGAAGCTTGAGTTTCAAGTCAGTGGCTCCTGTGTTGGCTTAGTTCCATATGAATAGGGTTCATCTTGTGAATATTAATAATAATTTTGAAAATTATTATAGGTTTCGGTCTTGTAATATTTTATTGAGAAAATTCGATTATGGGCGTTGACGAATGGTATTACATTATGATCATTCGTTTAATGAAAGAATTCATTCCTGTGTGCGGTGATATTCATGTTAGTTGGGAATTTTAGCGAAAGATGGTCAAAGGTCTTCATCAGTAAACCTAATTCGATTTTTTTTTTAGAAGAAAGTTGAGAACGTGTACTCACGTATATGATGAAGTATACGCAAGTATCGGCGTCATTGACCTTGGTTTATGTGACGCCATATAATAGAAGATCAGCGTGCGTAAGTAGGTGTTCTCACCCTTCGAATATTTTGTGAAATCAATTCCACATCCCCTTAGGATAAGAATTACGTCGTCGAGGACATCCCGCTTTTAATTCAAAGGAGGATATGTATTTTGACAGCTCACTGTTTACCAATTATTATTGTTTCCTCTTTGTCTCTCTTTTCGTAAGTGACGCCCCACAACAGTCAACAAACTGGGGATCGAACGGGGGTTCCTTGTTTTAGATCAGTGTGACATCACTGAGAGAGAGAGAGAGAGAGAGAGAGAGAGAGAGAGAGAGAGAGAGAGAGAAGGGGGGGGGGGCGTGTTGTAAGGCGTAAAACCGCCGATGGTTAATGGTGTTTTTGTAGACCGCGTGCTTAATGTACCACCAGAAGCCTTTGTACGAGATAAGTAAAAATAAAAAAACAACAAACAAAATCAGAGCTCCCCATAACCACACACTGTCACTCTTAAGCGTATTAAAACACGCCTTTTAATGCCTGCCTCTCTCTCTCTCTCTCTCTTCTCTCTCTCTCTCTCTCTCTCTTCTTCTTCTTCTGCTTCTTCTTCATCATTTACTTAATATTTTTTTCTTTACATATAATGATTCTCTCTCTCTCTCTCTCTCTCTCTCTCTCTCTCTCTCTCTCTCATTTACTTAATAAATATATTTTGTCTTAACATTCTCTCTCTCTCTCTCTCTCTCTTTCCATTTTATTTAATTTTTTTTGTCTTAACATCTTTTTTACTACTCCCTCTATTTTTATATGGCTGCGCTTTCCCAGACAAATTCATTTTACGACAATGGATGTTTAGGAAGAATTAAAAAAAAAAAAGTGTATGAGGGAGAAGACAAAGAACCGGCAATGCTGAAAAAAAGGGAGAACGGCCGCAAAGAGACTCTGGGAAGAAGAGGGAAGAGGGGAAGGGAAGAGAAGATTAGAGAGAGAGAGAGAGAGAGAGAGAGAGAGATGAGGATAAGCAGACTGAAATTCGCGTATGATAGAGAACTTTGGTAGATGAAAGAGAGAAGAGATAAAAAGATGAAAGGAGAAAAGATAGAAGAAGGAGCCGATACAAGCGTAAAAAAAAAAACTAGATACTGAAGAACCTAGTTGAACGGGAAAAGAGTTGGAAGAAAAAGAAAAGTGGAAGAAAAAGAAAAAAAATAATGGTTTTACTTAGTGAAATCCGCTAAGCACCATTTGTACTGGGTTCATTATCGAAAAAAAATGGCGTTTTTCTGGGGGTGGTTGGACAGCGATAAGAAGACTAAAATAGAAAGGCACACGGTCTGTCTATCATATCCTATCTAGTTATACATATATATTATATACATATATATATATACATATATATATATATATATATGTGTGTGTGTGTGTGGTGTGTGTGTGTGTGTGTATATATATATATATATTATATATATATATATATATATATATATATATATATATATATATATATTGTGAATTTGTAATTCTGGAAATATACTGAATTAGATATTTGATGCGTGATCATTTGTTCATACTGTAGGTGAGAAATATTCTTTAGTGTAATTACAATAACAACATCTCCAAAAGAGTTTCAAATTATGTTTATTGAAAATTTACAACCCAGTGCGAGTTACAATCCTCATATCCAGAAAGGAAGGGAATAAAAAAAAAAGCAATAAATTTATTTCAAGGATGTTGTATCCCTGAGGATGCACAACGTCTCTTAAGCCAAAGAAAATTAAATGAGAGAGAGAGAGAGAGAGAGAGAGAGAGAAGAGAGAGAGAGAGAGAGAGATCTGACAACTGGAAAAGTTGATTCCCATAAGAGTTTCGACAGCATTTGCGAAAAAAATTTCATCCCCTAAGGAAGAGAAAATTAAATATGTGTGAGAAGAGGGAGAGAGAGAGAGAGAGAAAATCTACCAATTTAAAAGGTTTATTCTCAAGCGAGTGTCGACAGCGCTCTTACTAAAGCGGAAAATAATTGCAAAAGAAAAATTGTTTCACTTGGTGCTCTCGTACCCGGGAAATTCATGCTAGTTTGGTCACAGATGATGTGATTGATCGCAAAATTAAGGTTAGTTTCTTTCGCCTGTTTAACAACCATTATTATTTTTATCGAAGGTTCTGAAAAGCGAAGCGTTTGATAGAGGTAAAATGCCTTTGTGCTTTTATCTCTCATGTTTACTTATGCATATACACTATATATATATATATATATATATATACTCTGCGTAAATTCCTAATGCCGTTACAGACAACAAAAGCTTTGGAAAATAAAACTAAATTGATACGTGATTACCGCCCCCCCCCCCCCAAAAAAAAAAAATGCACACAAACACTATGTGTTTATTCACACTTAAAAAAAAAAACTGGTGAAAATGGACTTTCCCAAAAATAGCACACCCCTTTTTCGACGTTGCTCCCTCTCCCCTTAGAAAAAATAATAGAAAAAAAACAGAGCGAAAAACAAAAACGTAAAATCCTCTCGTTTTATCCCCTGTTCCTTTTCGAGCAGAAGTGGCGAGAAGGAAGGAAGTCTTGCGCGAGAGTATGACACATACCAACGCCTCTCCCGATGAAAGCTGATATAT
>NC_087209.1:61515939-61538319 GCF_015104395.2 Macrobrachium nipponense
GTTTTAGATATATATATTACACAAGTATATATATATAATATATATATATATATATATATATAATATATATAATAATATATCATATATATACATAACCATACACATACATTACATACATATATATACATATATAAATAAAGGTTTTTTGCCACGAAGGAAAAGAATGAAAAAGCGAGGTTAGCCGGAGTACTTTCTTCTGGTCCTATTCGGTTGCCTCAGTAAAGGGTCCGAATAGGACCGAAAGTACTCGGCTAACTCGCTTTTTCATTTTTTTCCTTCGTGGCAAAAAAAAACCTTTATTTATACATTGCATCACGTTTTATATACTTCGTGATCAAGTTATTCACATACACATATATGTATGTATGTATTATATATATATATATATATATATATATATATATAAATATATATATATAGTATATAGATATAGATATATATATATATATATATATATAGAGTTAAATCTTTATTAATGCCTTTAGGGGTTTAGACTTCTTAACCCTTGATTCCCAACCCGCCCCCCCCCCCCATCCCCCCAAAAAATGGCCATTTCATACTTATTTTCTCCCAAAGTAATCAACCCATTTCCGCCCCGACTTTGGTCAAGGCCCACTTATAACTCTTCGAGGACTCCTGCCATAAAACTAACAGGCAGTCAGAGTCAAACAAAAACATAACTCCCTCAGGTGAGATAATAATAGGTTGGGCAATAATACCTGTAATCAAGGCTGGGGTCACCCTCAGGTAAGCTGTCATCATCAGCATCAGCTGGTCATGTTCTCCTGGCATCCCATTGTGGGTCTTGTATGGCACTGGTGTTGTTATCGTCATCCAGCGCACTGTTTTGAATATGCAAAGGATGTTTTTCGTGTAATACAGATCTTATATACTGAAGTTATTAACGGCGTATGTACTTTATATTATTATTTTCATCGAGTAGATATATATATATATATATATATATATATATACTATATATATATATATACATGAATAATTATCACATCACCGTGATTCATGTAGATCATTCGAGCTACAAATGTCCTTTAATATCTAATTCGCTCTACCTCGGGATTGATATATTTTCATATGTGTACCGAAGGGGAATTTTTAGTTGATAAACAGAGATAATGTCACGAGGCCGTCTTGATTTAGTTCCAGTCCGACTGGACGGTGGTTCGATCCCGTGAGAGGACGAAATTATTATCAACTAAAAATTCCCCTTCGGTACATATATGCAAATATATCAATTCCGAGGTAGAGCGAATTAGGTATTAAAGGACACTTGTAGCTCGAATGATAAATATACAATATATAGACAAAATTCTCGAAGGACGAGAAGTGGAAAAGGCATTGCCTCAGCAGTACTCCGTTTTTTACTTTCCTTCGTGGAATTTGTCTGTATATATATATATATATATATATAATATAATATATATATATATATATGTGTGTGTGTGTGTGTGTGTGTGTGTGTGTGTATGTTGTGTATATTTATATGTTCATCACGTTCCAGATATTTTCGTGATTCAGTTATACACACAAATACACACACCACACACACACACACACACACACACACACACACATATATATAGATATATATATATATATATAAGATATATATTATATATATATATATATATATTATATATATATATAAATGCTTTATATATGTATAGGTACATACATCGATATATATATATATATATATATATATATATATATATATATATACATATACATGCATACATACATACTTACAATTCAGAGTTTTATTAGTTTAATGAAACAGCAGTCGTAGAATAAAGGAAAAAGCCCTAGTTGAAAGGTGAGAGAGAGAGAGAGAGAGAGAGAGAGAGAGAGAGAGAGAGAGAGAGAGAGAGAGGCTGCTCAAATAAGTAGGAACCCAAGAACGGCTGACTCCATTAGAAGATGAGTCAAAGGTCAAATAAAGAATAAGAAAAAAGGGCACAGGAGTAAGAATATGCGAGAGCATATTTGAGTTAACAGTGCGTACTGAGAATAGTATATTTAAATGTGATATTTAATGTGGAATGCATTGGGATGTATGTACTTTCATTTAATAAAAATCATTCAACTTATTATGCATTTCTCTCTCTCTCTTCTCTCTCTCTCTCTGTTATCCATATAGATATATATATATATATATATATATTATATATATATATATTATATATTATATATTATATATATATTATATAGTATATCTATATATTAATATATATTATATGATATATATAGATATATATATATATATAGATCTATGCATATATGTGCATACATGTATATGTATACTTTATATATACAGTATACATTTTATATACATATATATGAAATGAGTATTGAGAATACAATTAAAACACCATTATGAATATGATTCGTTGTCTTTGGATTGTCTTTTTTTTTTTTTTTTTTTTTTTTTTGTTTTTTTTTTTTTTTTTTTTTTTTTTTTTTTTTTTTTTTAACCGAGGTTGATAAGCAGATGTGATGAGCAATGACATTCTTTAAAATGATAGATTCAGCGTTAGTTCACACGGAGACAAAAGCGAGCTCCGGAAACAGACACATCAGTTTTGGCTGGCGCGATGTCGAAGGTCGCTGCCTAAGCAGAACAGACCACCTCTTATGTCTGTGCTTTAGAATCTGGTTTTGAGTAGATTTTATGGGCGTGATAATGAGCCGTTATGACATCACGTTCTATTCCAGTGTAATGAACTTGTGACGAATCTATGACGAAAATTATTTGGGAGTGTCTTGTGAGTGAATTCGTTCTTGCGTATGTGCGAGTTGTTCCCCTACATAATAGGAGAGTAAGATAAATAAGATGAGAACTATACGAAGTCGGTGAAACGCCGAGATGGCCATCTTTAAGTTGAATTTTAGTTAGTGCATGTGCATTCGGTTGAATGGGTAAGCGTACTTACTTTTAAACCCATGTGTGGTTTGTCTTTTTGTATTTTAAAACCTTTATTTCAGAAATGTCTTTTCCATATGACCTTTTGATTTGTTTGCAAATTGATTTATGTAGGATTTCTTTTTCTCTGTCTTTCCCCAGATAGTTTCTGGCAGTGGGAACTTGTCTGAAAATGGGAACTTAACTGATAGTTCCGTGGTTATGGTGTGGGGAAATTGACTTTTCTAGTTACCCGTTTTATGACCAAACTAATGTTAGTTATTGTACAGAAAGGGGTGGACGGGTTTAGTTCGATCCCCAGGGTTATTTGAGTTATTTGGATTTTGAATTTTGACTTTTAAGTTAAACCTTTGTTAAGAACCTGATTTATTTAGTTAATAATTTGTTCTTAAATAAATGTATTTTTGTAGTTCACGAGTCTGATTTAGCTACCTTCGGTAATTTTGTGAGATCGGTTGAGAGAGAGAGAGAGAGAGAGAGAGAGAGAGAGAGAGAGAGAGAACGGATGTCACCTCAGTGCCTTGCTGCTATAAGGTCATTGCTACCAACATATATTTTTTCCCCTTTTAAATCTGTACCGAGGTTGGAACTTCGGTAACATTATATATTATATATATATATATATATATATATATATATATATATATATATATATATATATATATATATATATATATATATATATATATATAAAGACTTACTATAAAAGAAAGCATTCATACCACATCTATGGTGAATTATCACTGAAAAATATTGTGCCCCCTATAGCACATTAACGCATCTCTCTCTCTCTCTCTCTCTCTCTCTCTCTCTCTCTCTCTCTCTCTCTCTCTCTCTCTCAAGCCTGTATTGAAAGACAGTTTGTTTTCTCAGGAAAGTCGAGTGTTCATTCGTTTGCCGAGTTGAGCAATTCAAAGGTAACATAATCAGCATCTGTTGACTCGCATTCTCCTGGAAGTAAATAAGACACTAAAGGCTCTGCTGTGTACTTTAAAAATTCACCCACCCCACCCCCACCCCTCTCTCTCTCTCTCTCTCTCTCTCTCTCCCTCTCTCTCTTCTCTATCTCTCTCTCATTGGCATTGGTTTCAAGTTACGGACGCTCAGCCTAGGAGGAACTCAGCGTTGGATTCTTCCTCTCTCTCTTCTCTCTCTCCTCTCTTCTCTCTCTCCTCTCTTTCTCTCTCGTTGGTACCAATTCGGCCCTCAACCTAGGAACTTCCTTAGGATCTCTCTCTCATCATTCTCTCTGTCTCTCTCTCTCTCCTCTCTCGTCCTTCTCTCTCACTGGTGGTCATTCGACTCTCAAACTAGGAATTATCGTTGGATTCTCTCTCTTTCTCTTTCTCTCTATCTCTCTCTCTGGTACCAGTTTGGTTCTCAACCGAGAATCTAGCGTTTGATCCCAATGACAGGTCAGGGAAAGGAATTATGCATGTCCACATATCCGTGAAAAATCTGGTATGTTTGTGGCGACGTAAGATGTGAATTCAATACGAGAGAGAGAGAGAGAGAGAGAGAGAGAGAGAGGAGAGAGAGCAGTGTTCACATAAGATGCGAATTGAATACCCAATTCCCTGTTGACTGTTGTGGTCACAACTGAGTTAGAGGGAGAAAGAGAGAGAGAAATGGCAGTGGTCACTTCAGGTGCGAATTGAATACCTGTTTCCTTGCTGACTGTTGTGGTCACACCTAAGTTTTAGAGGGAAACAGAGGCAGACAGACAGGTGAATATGCAATCATATTATGATTGTAAATTTTAAGCCTGGATGAGATGTCCTTCCTTACCCTGTGCCGTAAAGACATTTATTTTCTTCGTTTCTTGGTTATCGAAAATCATCAGATAATTTGACTTGGACTTTTCCCTTCCTTAATTTAAGAATATATATCAGCTTTTGGGTGGCCATTTGTGTATAGATGTATGTATGTGTGAATGAATGAATGCAGGTATTGTGTAGTTGTATAAATGTATAGATTTTATACTACATAGATGTTGCTATATGGTTATGTCTGTGTGCGCGCCATCTTTTGTAACTCATAAATTCCCTTTCTTCCAAAAATGAAAACAAAATTCGTTTTCGAACAATGAAAATGTAGTTCATTAAAAAATGCGTTTTTAGTTCCCGGAAACAATTACTGTCCACTTTGGTTTTCTGTCTGTCTTTTTTTTCTCTTTCTCTCGTGTTTCGAAATTCCTTACAGATAAATTCTGTAATGTGTGTGTGTATACGTGAGTGCGTGCGTAGGTTGAAAACAATTGTTAGTTATGGAAGCAAATAATTCCCCCACTTTTTTTTTTATTTACTAAACTTTTGCCATCTGGGAAATGGAACAATTTAATTTTACCGGAAGACGAACAAAAGGATTTCGGATGCTTCTGTAGGTTGGTTTCTTTGCTCTCTTTGCGAAGACGAAATTCGGTCAGAAGATTTCCGTCTGTACACTGTAGACATTACTTAAGGTTCTTTGCAGCGTCCCTTCGGCCTCTAGCTCCAACAACATTTTTTCTTTTTTTACTGTACCTCCCTTCATATTTTCTTTCTTCCAGCTCATTTTCCACCCTCTCCTAACAATTGATTTATGGTGCAACTGCAAGGTTTTTCTCCTATTACTCTTTTCAAACCTTCTGACTGTCAAGTGTCCGTTTCAGCGCTGAATGACCTCATAGTTCCCAACGCTTGGCCTTTGGCCTAAATTCTATGTTGTGTTTTCCATTCTCTTGATATCTGAGACATTTCGAATTTATTTCTGCTCGGATCTGCATTATTTGTCTTCTGTTGTGGTAATTCTTTAGAGTTTGTGGAATTTTAACTTATTTTATTTTCAAGATTCTTTATTTCTCGTCCCAGGGAATTATTTCCGTTGTTTATCAGGCAGGTAATTGTTCAGACGTTGGAATTTTGTCTGAAAATTAGTGGGTGAAGTTTTATTTTATTTTCAAGATTCATTATTTTTCGTCCCGGGAATGATTAATTAAATATATGTGTGTGAATCCAAATCTAGTTCGGAGCATCGTATTTATTTTTTCTTGCTTTTTTTTCTCTGTGTTTGATGTCTTTGAAATGATGCAACTCCGAAGAAGAGAGCAACCCAGCTTGCGAAAGAAAATGTAAATGATGCAGTGTTTAGGGGTAACTGTGCTAATTGCGTCTATGTACTTTTTGAAATCGGGTGAAAACGGTTCAGAATATTCGGGGATCGGTGGCGGATCTAGAACTTTCGTGGGGAAGGGCGGGGCACATAGGATTATCATATATATATATATATAATATATATATATATATATATATATATATATATAGATATATATATAATGTGTGTGTGTGTGTGTGTGTGTGCGCGTCACACATACGGTAATATATACAGACTAGTAGTTGTTGTTATTGTTTTTGTTGTTGTACAGTTGTAGCTGTTGTTGAAATAATCATTAACTAAGCAAAATTTTGCTACTTATAATGATTTATTGAAAGAAAACAATGTTCTAATATTCATATCCATGACCAATTTCCCCCCCTCCCCCTCCTTTAAAAAAAATCCGCCACTGTCGGGGATACGATACTGATTGTAATGGAGGAGGAGGTCGTTATTTCTCAATGCCATTGCTGGTCTTCGATTTCTCCCCACAGAGAGATATTCAGAAACTCCCATCGGATGTTGACTAGAGATGTTTGATGTCTTGCCACAGATCTCATGGCCCTGTTGGAGGGTTATTAAATTCATCGCACATCTATTGCATAAAGCGCCTTTCCCCTTTGATAAAGAGAACATATTAATCGTGAACTGTTAAGAAGTACGGGAGCTGAGAAGTATGAGAACTTCTGAAGTGCAAACGAATATGCAATGCATTCTTACCCTAATACAATTCCCCCAGTATTTGAGCAATTTGCTTACATCTTGATGTATTCATTATTTTTTTTTTTTTTTGGGGGGGGGGATGTTTTTATTTCTTTATAATACGTAGGATCTCTTATGTCTGTATTTCTCATTACTTTCTGTTACTTCTTGCAAATGAACACCATATTCTTTGGAAGCGTAAATTTCAGGCCAATGGCTCCTTTGATGGGCTTGTTCCATATGAATAGGGTTCACATTCTGAATAATGTAATAACTAGGTATACCAAGAATGAAAAGCTCCTAGAAAGATGATAAATTACTGCACTTCCGCGGAAAAAATGATCATTATTATAAGTATTTCTTCAATAGATGAAAGCTATTTACATAGAACAACCACACCCATGGGCCATTGACTTCAATTCAAGCTTTCAAAGAATGTTGGTTTCAACGTCCCACCGCTAGAGACTCCACACTGCAAAAGTATCTGATCATGAGAGAGAACCAGTGATTTTTCATCGCCCTGTGGAAGATGCGAACCCGCGACATCTGAGTGGCATCTCACGACACTAACCACTATACCACAGATCAGCGTAAACGTTCCTACAATAAAACCTACATTTTTATGGTCACTCTTCAGGGGGACTTGCACCCTGACATCTTATAGATGGAAAGATGAATTCTTTTACTTCTATTTTTAGAAAATAACGAAGCCGAAACATCGACCATAATTAATCTTCAGAGTTCGGTCGAGTTTGAGAGGCAAAAATGAAAATAGTCCATATATCTTCCAGAAATCCAGTCTATATGAATAATTCCAGTATATCTACTGTTAAAACGCATGCCGACTTTCGTAATAAATTCCATGCATCGGTCATGAATTCCCAGGTGTCTGGCAGCCATGACAACCGCCACCCCCCCCCCCCCCCATCCCCCCCCCTTCCCCCACCCACCTCCCGCTCCATTCCTCCTCCAAGAAAAGCTTTGCAGAAGTCCGAAGACAGTTACGATACGCGTTAACAAAAGCTCCCCGGGGTCCCGCCCCCTTCCCCCCAGGGGGTACCCCACCCTTTCCCTCGACTAACGCTAATGAAACCTGAATGGGTCGGTTATTTACGCCGGGCCCAATGAAATAATATATATTACAATAGTTCTCGCAATTCACACCCGAGTTCCGGCTCTTAAGCCAACTAAATATGAAGGGTTCGGCACTGCACAACCGCAGGCGGAATTAGCGCCGGTAGTATACATGTCGGGTTCTAAGCCCTGGGCATATTACCATCCGATGTATGCCGCTAACAAAATGCCCGGGGATTAAGGTGCATATTGGAGAAACGGGGAAGAGGCCCACGGCAGATAATGGAAAGGAGCGCCAGGAAAGAACGCGGAGAGAGAGAGAGAGAGAGAAGAGAGAGAGAGAGAGAGAGAGTGCTGAAGGGAAACTGTAGGGTAAAAGTTACCTTAAAATAATTTTGATTTGTAGAGAAAATTGCTAAATAAAACTACAGGCGCAGCGGAGAGAGAGAGAGAGGTGCTGATGGGAGAATGTAGGTAAAAAAGTTGCCCTGAAAGCAATTGGATGATATAATGAAAATTTCTACAATAAACTACGCGTCAAGTTGTCGATAGATGGAGCGAAAGTTGCTGGTATTGGCAGCACGATTGTAGATTTCGTCAGCTAAAGTTAGCGGTTTCGGCCGGGAAAGTTGGTGTGTGGTAGTGTGTGTGTGTATTTATTTTTCTTCTGCAGCCGAATTTGGTAGAAAGTCTTGATTTCTTCAACGGAAATTGCCTTTTTATTTTTATTTTTTTTTCCTACCTGACTTGCGTCTGTCGTATCCCTTGAATTTGTATAATATACTGTCATTCTTACCAGGAATAGTGAATAATAGTCAAAATAAAGTTCTGATGAAACCCTTTAATGCAATAAGAAACGGAATTTCTGGAGTAACATAAGGTAAATTATTTATTCCTAGAATTAATATATATCATATATATATATATATATATATATATATATATATATATATATATATATATATATATATAATATATATATATATATATATATATATATATATATATATATATATATATATATATATATATATATATATATATATATATATGTGTGTGTGTGTGTGTGTGTGTGGTGTGTGTGTGCATTTATATTATTTTTTTTACCTTTTTTTTAGAGCGGGCCTATTGTCAATCAGATTTCATGAAATTGAACAGCTGTTATTTGTAAAGAGAGTGAAAAAAATAAATAAAAGGAACATCAGCTTTGCATTAAAGAAATACAACTGAACCTTGTATATGATATTCATTGCAATATATCAATCAGTGTCTTAGAAAATTTATCAATTGTTTTATTTCATCTTTAGCACAAAATTACAATCTGTATATCTGAACAAATGTTCTTTACAATGGATTTTTATTCCAAGGTTTTCATTTCAAATTAAGTGAACTAACATGCTGATATATACATCACATGGCCATCTGTAAATATTTATTACTGTATATCAATCAATGTGTCTTAGAAAATTTATGCATTGTTTCATTTCATCTTTAGCACAAAATGACAACCGGTATATCTGGATAGAGGTTCTTTACAATGGATTTTTATTGCTAGGTTTTCATTTCAAATTAAGTGAACTAACAGTCTGATGTATATACCACATTACCATCTGTAAATATTTATTACTGTATATCAATCAATGTGTCTTTGAAAATTTATGAATTGTTTTATTTCATCTTTAGCACAAAATGACGACCGGTATATCTGGACAGATGTTCTCTACAATGGATTTTTATTGTTAGGTTTTCATTTCAAATTAAGTGAACTAACAGGCTGATGTATATATCACATTACCATCTGTAAATATTATACTACAGCATCTCGACCAACCCTTTAGGACGGATTTCCCCTTTTGGGTTTACATTCCAAACGCCAAAGAGAACGAATTGAAGAGCCACCGCGATTATGCAAAATAGCGAACAACCCTCCTCATAGGTGGCATCCGGCACAGTAGTATCTCAACGAAATATTCCCAAGAACTCATTGAAAATCGATGTTTTCAGACGTTTTCGTCCCAGTCACCGAAGAGGACACAAAACAGGAGACAGAGGGGTCGAGGCAAATGCAAGGAAGGCTTGCCAGAGGAAAATACCCTCACCTGTAAAAAGATTATATTCTGCTATTAATTCTAAGCTCCGGCGAAGGAATTTATGGGGAGAGGGAAAAGCTTTTTGGCAGTAGGACCGGGATTTCCGGGACAAAAGAGAAAGATTTTCCGTGATGGGGAAATGAATGAAAGTGACTTGGGCGTCCCTTGCACGAGAGAGAGAGAGAGAGAGGAGAGCTTGTTTGAATAATCGAAAGTAAAAATGTTTCTTATTGAAAGAACTGTGTCACAGAAAATAGTTTAGTTTTGTCTGTTGAACAGAGAGAGAGAGAGAGAGAGAGAGAGAGAGAGAGAGAGAGAGAGAGAGAGAGAGAGAGGTTGTTGAACAGATGAGTGTTGTATGGTGGGAAAAGGAGAATGTGTATACGGAAGGGAAATTGCTTAATGGAAAAAGATTTTTAAAATGATTGCAATGAATTCAACGACGGCAAAAACTCTTTTAGACTGAAAATGGGGGAAAAAGATTGTTGGAAGATTCGTGTTTTCTAAATAAATCGTCAACAATGATCGCCATGAAAGCAGGGGAGGTACGTGATATATATATATTATATATTATATATATATATATATATATATATATATATATATATATATATATATTACATGTGTTTTGTGTAAATAAATAATATATACACACTTTATTGTAACTGATTTTTATGAATGATACACTGACCAATATACCAAATTATATCTCGTAAACATAACCATTCAGTGTCGATAACTAATGTTACTAATGAAAATGGCCGAGATAAAACTGATAAATATAAACTGATAACCTTGCTAGTAGCTTAGCAGTTATCCTTTCATTAATAGTCAGGCTTTCTCTGCCTACACTCACTCTACATTTTGCACTTTCGTCATGCGAAGATGCAATGCATTACTCCCTTAATGCAATTCTTCGTGTATTATAATACTTAATTTTTATCTTTATTTATTAGTTTTTTTTATTCTTTTTAATATGTGATCTCTACTATCTCTATTTCCCATCACCTTCTGTTACTTCTTTCTAACGAACACCATTTTATGTGGAAGCTTGAATTTCAAGTCAGTGACCCCTGAGGATTTGTTCCATATGAATAGGGTTCAAGTCTTCTTGGGATAATAATAATAATAATAATAATAATAATAATAATAATAATAATAATAATAATAATTATAATGTCATTAAACAGCTGTTATTATTTGCATTATCATGAGCGTATTGTTTAATATTTATTTTGATACCGCTGACGAATAGTGTATAGTGTCTCCATTATCTCTACATTCCGTATTTTCTCTACGACCTAAGAAGAGAGGAAATAGGTTGTTGTTAGTTTTGTTTCGTTGCTGTTCTGTTCTTGTCTCTTGTTTTGTTATGTTGGTGTTTTATTCTTTGAAAGGTTTATTGACAAGTTAATGAGCGGTGGGTCGTGCGGTTAGTTTATAGTAATTAACAATAATACTATATGAAAAGTAAATCCACAATAGTATGTATGTTTGATTTTCTTATTTAAAATATAAAGCAAACAGACATACTATTGTAGATTTACTTCTCCATTTTATTAACTCATGTGGTTATGAGTTTTCTTTGAATAATAATATTGATGAAACGAATCCACAAATATGTTTGGAGACATAAATATATCTCTACATAGAGCTTTCGGGAATATATTCGATTCCCGTTTTGAAAGGAGAATCGAGTAGAATCCCGAAAGCTCATTGTAGAGATTGATTCCTGAAAGCTCCTTGTTGAGATTTATTTTTAAATAAATAAATTTCAAAACTCATGCATACATGATTATTTTATTTTAGTAAATAATAATAATAATAATAATAATAATAATAATAATAATAATAATAATATAATAATAATAATAATAATAAGACTCATTTTCAATATCGGCTGCGTTTAAGGCACCTTCCTTCCCCTCCCCTCCTCCCCCCCCACCTTCCCCCCCACCACCCCCATGTGCTGTATTCGGCCGATCTGCAACCTTATTATAACTCGTATACTACTTTCCAACGGCGTCCGGATGCGCAGTTGTCATCCGAATATAAGGTCGGATTCGGAGGAGAGTTATGAGGCCGAGGTAATGGAAAACAACGCTGCTCTTCGGAATAAGAATAATGTGCTCGGGAGCGGTATCCGTACCAGTTGAAGAGAGAGAGAGAGAGAGAGAGAGAGAGGGAGAGAGAGAGAGAGAGAATAGTAATAGTAGGCAGTGATGGACAAGATTATATTTATTTATAGGAAGAATAATAATAGTAGGCAGTGATGGACAAGATATATTATTATAGGAATGTGTGATTATATATTATATAGTATATATACGTAATATATACGTATATATGTATGTATTTGGTGTATATATTATATATATAATATATATATATATATATATATATATATATATATATATATATATAGATATATATATATATATAGATATAGATATATATTATATATATATATTATATAAAGATTGTAAAGGAAAAGAAAGAGAGAGAGAGCACTTTAGTTAACAACTCTATATATCTACATATATAGGATACACACGCATACTATATATATATATATATATATATATATATATATATATATATATATATATATATATATATATATAATATATATATATATCTGTGTGTGTGCACATGTGCATGCAGAATCCTGTATCTTTCGTGTCATTTTTCTTCGAAAATCCGAAAACAAACGCAGACCGACATAACGGTTTATGCAAGCTTTTAAAGAGAGCAGGAGACAGTCAGTAAATTTCCGCGATAAGAAAAAAAAAACACTCGAAGGTAAATCTGTAATGGCGAGGCGAAAACGGAAAGCCGTGGTGAGTGGCCCGAGAGGCTGCATATATATATATTTTATCATCTCCTGAAAATGGAATATCATTTCAGAGCATGCAAAGTGAAAATAGTTTCTCCCTCCTCTCCCTCCCCCTTCTCTCCTGCGTGAGAAGATCACTATAAAAAAAAAAAAAACACGAGGAACCGCTTGAAGGTTGTATATATATAAAAAAGAATACAACATCTTGGCCATAAAAGCGAATAGGAAACGCCTGACTTTGAACCTTATAAGGATTCAGCACAGCGCGTTTTAAAGACACCGAGGAAGCGGCCCAGGGATGAAAGTCTACGGCCCCGCAACCCAGATTTCAATACCTCTCTCCCGTGGTCGTAAAACTAAAAGGCGGCGCCCCGCTCCATCCATCGAACGCTTGATGTTTCTTCGCCCGGCGAGCATTACGGTCATAAACATTTATGGAATGTCCCTCTCCAGTGCATTTGGATGCGATGAAGACACGGCACAGGTTCCAGGATTTATTACGGTCGACCCTCTCACCCTGCCGTCTATGGTTAGTCAAGGCGTTTCATTTTATCTCCGCTGTTTCTTAGGGGGATGGGAGGGGGTTGGGAGCTTATCCCCTGATAGTTATATTCAGAGGTAAGTGCTTTAAGAAGACAGTGTAAAACATAATTTGGAGATTTCGTTTCTCGGCCGCAGGGAAAAATAGATACACTTTAAAAAGATGATATTTTGCTTTAAACTTCTATCAGTGAAAAGACGAGACGTGCAGCCTTACATACATGATTCTCTCTCTCTCTCTCTCTCTCTCTCTCTCTCTCTCTCTCTCTCTCTCTCTCTCTCTGTGCGCCATTGCATACACGCTGTAGAGATGCATTTCACGCATGAGCGAGCTAACGAAATTTCGTGTCTTAAGACAATGGCTTGGCATAATAAACGACCCAGAGAAACCTTCCACAGTTTCTTAACAATACGCGACTGTCACCGAAATAGAGCTTTCTGGTATATCTTGAATACAAGAAGATCTGCGTCTTCTGCTGAACGTTGAATTCGGGGGAATTTCGAGATCTTCGGCGATCTTCTCGTATTCTGAATATTGAATACGATCAAAATAATTGACGATCTCGAATTGTGAATATTGTCACAATCTTCTGCGATTTTCTCGTATTCTGAATAGTGGGGGACAGCCAAGATCTTCGGCGATCTTCTCGTGTTCTATGTATTTGGGGACAGTCAAAATATTCGGGAATCTTCTCGTATTCTGAATATTGGGGGACAGTTACGATCATCTCCTCTCGTATTCTGAATATTGGGGGGACAATCACGAACTTCGGGGATCTTCTCGTATTCTGAGTGTTTAGGACGATAGTTCCAGAGGAGAAGTCAAGAATGCTTCGGGTGTCGCAAACAGTGGCGAAGTTACTGTTGTTGGTTGCAGCTGGGTGAGGAGAGTCGCACAGAGCGTGTAAGAAGTATTTGATAAATGTGACTTATAAATACTGCATTAATCTTTATTTTCTCTCATTAAATCTTCAGCTGGAGATCTTTGTGAAGAGAGTCAGCGGACTAACAACCCAAAAGGGTTCCAAAGGTAATTCAGCAGAGAGAGAGAGAGAGAGAGAGAGAGAGAGAGAGAGAGAGAGCTTAGCTTACAGGAAAAAGTGATAGATCATCAGTATGCCATCATACCATACCATGAATAAATAGTGAATTCGAAGGCCTCGGCGAGGCGAATCCTGTGACCCCGCAGGGGTGAAAGCATATCATGATGAGAAACCTCCCAAATCATCCACCGATTTCGGGACGACGCGTTCAGTACCCGACCGGGAAACATCATTCCAATCGTATTCGCTCATCCGTGAGTTTATTAGGATCATCACATTCATCCCAGAATTCGCTATACCTGTCATGACAGATTCAACCATACATGACTGGAGACTGAGAGAGAGAGAGAGAGAGAGAGAGAGAGAGGTGCTTTTGACGTTCGAGATGATGCTGATGGCTGCTGGTCCCTGTCGCTATCTCTAAAACGGGTGAAAATATTAAGACGAGTCCTTTTGATGTGAGCCCGGAGCGGAGCTAATGGCCGTGAAGCGACCAGGCACTGATCATATCAAAAAGGTTTTTGGACGAATTACCGAGTTCCTAGAAAATCAAACAGCTTGTCCAGAATCAAACAGGATTTTTTTTCTTCTTCCTCTTCGTCTGAAATGTTGCAGGGGATTTCGATACGAGAAGGATTATAAGAGTTTGTATATATGTATATATATATATATATATATATATATATAATATATATATATATATATATAATATATATATCACACATACACAGTGAAAAATAAGAGACGGGGTATAGGTCCTGACCGGTTTCGACTTTATTTCCAAGCCATTGACGAAGGACTGATACATAGTATTAGGAGTCACAAATATATATACTACAGAGACAGTACTGACGAACATACACAACCGTTTGAGACTGCAGATCCACCTACAGGACGGTGTCAAGGTAGGAGTGGCTCTCAAAACTCAATAGGCTAAAATTTACAATATACTCTCAAGGGACACTACCGATAAACGTACTCACTGAGGAGACTACGACTCCACACTTGACAGGTGTCTGGGAAACACGTGCTAAAGTGATTATAATTTCATATATGTATATATATATATATATATAATATATATATATATATATATATATATATATATATACACATACATATAATTCAAATATTTAAAACTCAGAATTCCCCGACATGGTTCTCTCTGAAAGTTTTTGTTTGGAATGTCGAATTGTCACATTCAGCTAACTACCGGGTACTTAACTAACGTCTTGGATTTTAGAAGCGCTGTTTTGGTGCTAACGGAATGTGCAAGAGTCTGTAACCTGAGACATCTCGTTGATGAGCCGAGATTCCTAACCACTTGAATTTATATACGTATTTATATGTGTGTGTGCATAAAATATATTGCAGTGGGAATACCAATGCTTTGAATGGCTCTTAACATATTCGCAGTGAATAATTGCCGTATGTCCTTCCAACAACAAATGCGTGAAGCAAATAAAACTAGTTTTTATTTTCTCCGTAAGGAGAAGATCATGTAGTTTGACTTCATAGGTCACGCGAGTTCGGATTGTTCGAGAATGATTGATATCATGTATTCTCTACTGCACTTAGCTTTTATTCCATGACATTCGTATTTTATCTTTTACATTTATTCATGACCGTGAATAATTTGCAAAGTAGATATCTTTCAAGCATTTAGCTTTATATTCCGTGACATTCATATTTTATGATTACATTTAGTCATGTCCGTGAATAATTTGGAAAGTTTGTGTGGGCATTCGTTTGTAAAGCCAATATTTATGTGAAATATGTAGTGTTCAACTTTAATTATGAACTTCCTTGATGGTTTCCTTGATGAGGATCACTGTTTTGATCATGTAGAAATGTTGAGAAGAGTAGAGAAGTTATAGTATTCGTTATCACTAAAACGTATAGAAATGAATAAAAACAAGGGGTGAGCCGATCTCCTGCTTACTCGAGACGCATGCAAGATTTTCCCCTCATGCAAAAGTTGTAAACATTGTATTCCTAACTTTTAACGTAAATTAAACGTGCTAAAATCTGCGGTCAAATAGAGCCTTGTGTCACCAACGGAAATTAAAATAAAATCGCTACATTTTATTAGAAATATATAATTGTTCTGTTCTGTTTAACATACACATTATATATTCTTTATATTTTCTTTTTAATAAATAAATCATAAATATCGTATCCTAAAATTCCTGTGTCTTTAACTCAACGCGAAAAGCCTTTTTCAGACCTTTTTGGGTTCTTCCATAGACCTTTCCTACCTCCCCAACAACAACAACAAAGTAATCTATAGGCTTACTCCCGAGTAAGCGAAAATTTCGTTTAAATCGAATCCAGAATATAGACTCGCTGTTTGTCTACCTAATTAAGTTTATTTCTACCATTATGCATAATTAATTGAAGTCTCTCTATACCCAAACTAGTTACCTTGGGGTTCTTTTAGAGTCACGTAGAAATAATTGAAAGAATCATCTGAGACTATTTATAGCCAAATACATTTCCAGAATGTAATTCAATCGGCTAACATACTCGCACGGAAAGGATTGAATTCACACGTAAAATGTGGATACGTAACTTACCTTCGGTAATTGTTTTTCAGCTCTGTATAAATTCAAAAGGGAATTGCAAATCAGCGTCCCTTAAGTAAAACAAGTCGCCGACACGAGTTTGAACTAACGATTATAACGTGCGACACAGATGTGAGAATACAGAGCCAAAATTATATTTCGAATGTTTTACCTTACCTTATTTCTCGCAGAATCGCCATTATTTTTTTCCGGAATTGCATAGAAATGAAAGCTAAATTCTGATTAAAGCCTTTCCGAGCTAAGCCAAGCAACCCACATGATTTTCCACCATCCATTATACCCGCACATTATTCATTTAAAGCCACGAACCGAGATATATCCTTGAGTAGCCCTAATCTTATTTTTTTCCAGGAAAATATATCCTTCAATAGGATATGTGTTGTTACTTTTCCAGCAGATTGCACAAAGACAACAGCTGGATCCCAGCTAAGTCCCTTTAAAGTAGAGCACGGAGGCAGCGTAATTTTAAATCTGCCGTTTGCTTCCATTCGATCAGACGAAGCCTCAACAACAGCAATAGGAACAACGACAACAACAACAAAAACAACAGTCCCCTGGTGGTGGTGGTGGTGGAGGATCAAGAGCCTCTTAAAGAAGCCGTTGCATAGCTCCTATGACAAGTTTGGCGTTCCAGCTTCCCGATTCCCCTCCATTAAATCTCTGGGTATCAGCGGCGAGGAGGTTTGTGTTGGGGGGACGGGTAGATGGTGGAGGATGGGAATGGCGGGGAAGAGAGGGGGAGTTTGGGGGGATGGGTAAGGCTTGTTGTTGAATAAAGGGAGCATTTATAAAACACTTCGTTCCGTTTCGTCGCGACTGGAATGGAATATGTGGAACCGGCTGGAACCCGGGCGGTCGTTAGACTCAGGTCCTACCTGATGAACGCTGATTGTCTCGCGGACCAAATCTTGCGATTGGTTCAAAGATGGCCCGCGGCGGAGATGACTGTCCTTCTGTTATGACGGGAATTATAGAGATGGTGTGTCTCCCTCCCAAGAGTCTGTCTCCGGTAATTACGGAAGACGAGCGCGACGCGGATAATAATTAGCTTGGGATAATTAAGGCCGGGGAGACGCGTGGCTACCATCTAGAGTGAGTCGTTATTTTCGAGTGATTTGTAATAACTTTGACATTACTTCAAAGTAAGGTTTCGCCTCGTCGGACGGTATTCCCATAACAGAACGAGAAAACCTCGATATTTTGCGATGTTACGAACACTTGCGCCGAGGCCAACATGACGAAGATATGCAGACTATCTGATCGAGAGTGGCGGTTCGTTTAGATGGAAACTTTCGTTTTCAAAACGAGATTTTGCAAATACATTATTTAGATGTTGTCTGTAACCTTCCAACAACTATGTTCTTTTCCTCAGTCATATATGCTTCCACTTTTCAAGTGGGGAGTGTATTTTGCCTTTTCCCTTTCGTTTGGGTGACTGCATAACAAGCTTTAGGTATGGAGTCGCTAGCCCCTATGGCTTCATCCACCAAGGCTGCAACCCGCGACAGTTCTGTAACTGCCAGGTGCATGATGCAACACTTATTTCGATAGTTGCCTATCTGGTTGAATGGCTACTGATGAGGCAAGGTTCTGAATTGTTTGACTGCTAGGGCCATATATATATATATATATATATATATATATATATATATATATATATATATATATATATATATATATATATATGTGTGCATGGATAGATAGATAGATAGATATAGTGTGTGTTTCTGTATGTGTGTATGTGAGTGTATAAAATAAACCTCACTTTTCTCATGTTAACCTGTATAATGAAATCCAAAACGTTCTCAGTGCTTGCAAAGTACTTCGTAAGTCGATGTCGGAGCGGCCACGGGCAACAATGAGACCCGAAGAACCAGTAGCACGAATGTGTGTGAGTCTGTCCTTGTGAGTCATGAAACATAATCCCAAATTCTTTAAGTGCTTTCGATTTCCAACGTAACGACGTACGATTTATTTATTTTTTCCCCTGCGGTTTAAATCCGAACTCCGATATCGCACGGGCCTTACATTATTTTGCTGTTAAAGAAGTGAAAACCCATTTTTATCAATATTTATATTTTCATTGGAGGCCGTCACATACTTTAATAAGAGGCACCGAATTCATCTAATTATTTCTTAAGTTGTTTTTAGATCATGGTTTTGGAGGCGTATATTACGCTGTTTAGAGCTTTTTTCACTGTTCTTTAATGATCATATAATTTTGATAATTTTCAATTATTTTAGAAACCATTTGCGCTATATTTGAAGACCTTATGATCGTTAACAACTTTGTTTTAATATTTAAAAAACTAACAGTATTTTAATCATCCATTGGAGCCTTTTCTCCATTAAATTTACCCAAAATTCCGTAAAATCTTCAAACAGCCATTTTAGCTAACAAAATCTTTTATTATTATCATTGTATATTATTATTATTATTTTTTTTATATTATTATTATTATTATTATTATTATTATTATTATTATTATTATTATTATTATTATTATTATTATTCCATCTCATACCATTTTGAGAAAAAGAATATTTTATTGTTTTTTATTAGTGAGCTTAATGATAACGTGACCTTCCCAGTTGCCAATAACGCTGATAAATCAGGCAGCAGATAATGATGGTAATTATGACGTCGGCGGCTTAATGTCTTGGGCATCTGACAATAGTTCAGTTTTAGCTGGGTTTATTTTGAGTTACCTGGATTCTAAAGAGTTCAAGGACTGTATACCATTTAGAGGAGTTTTTTTCATTTTTTATTTGTGCAGTTTCATCACTTGCTAATGACATTGGTTTTAGATATTTTTTCCTCATGAACAGTGAATAATTAACTCTAGTATTAGTGAGAAGTTCTTTTTGTGAGGCAAAGGATTATTAACTTTATGCTTCATCCTTTATTAAAATTGAACGTTTAGTTCGATTGATTATGGAAAGTATTTCATTGCCAGATTTTCAGTGCAGTTATCAAAGTTATTTCATGGTCAGAATTTTCCGTGGAGTTCAGAATTCTCCTTGCAGGGCCTATAAATAAACGACCGAGGGAGACATTACTCGTTATCATTGTATGTCCATTACACGGCATCATTGTATGTTCATTACACGTCATCGTTCTATGTTCATTAAACGGCATTATTGTATGATCATTACACGGCATCATTGTATGTTTATTACTCGTCATTGTATGTTGGCATCAGTTGTTATTTGCAGAACACTTCACCCAGGCGTGATGAAGATCAAGCCAAAGACTTTTTTTTTATTGATAATTAATTTTTTTAAAGAATATTTTCAAGGGTTCATTCGGAGCCGAGCCTTCCCTCTTCCTCAAAAAAATAAAATTGAATACGTTTAAAGTGTATATTAGAACAATTATTTACCTGAAGGATTTTTTCTAGTGTGTTTAATCCCGGGTGTTTCGAAATTAGAGGCCCCCTCCCACAGGAAACAAAAAATTTGGGAAAGTTCATGGAAGGTTTTTATTTCTTGGGGCTTATTTTAGCCTGTGTCCAAGTACACTTATCTTAAGGTTTCTATGAAGCTATTTTTCATTTTACATTTCTTGTATTTTCAGACTGAGTGACGGAGTTGCATACAGCCATGGCTAACGACTCGGAGGAAATCAGATGGATTGACCAAATCCGGGCTATAACCTTCAGAGAGGACTGGGATGCTGGCGCATCCTTCATTTCACGTTCCTGGATAGCTAAATACCATTAAAAGAGATGAATCCTTTGTTAAAAGAAACTGGAACAAAATCCATATGACTGTCATTGCAAAAAGAGTGAGAATCTTGGAAGGCCTGAAGTCCTTTCTCAGGAGTCAAAAGACATCATAGCTGAGGCAGTGGGTAGACCAAGAAAGTCTTGACGTAAACTGGCGCTTGAACTAGAAATAAAAAGGGGAAAGAAGAGAAGTTATAGTGCTGTATATCGTGAGTTGAAAAAATCTGGTTTCAAGCCATTTCCTGTTATCAGCAAGCCCAACATCACTCAGCAACAGAGAGAAGACTGTGCATAGCTTTGTGATTCATTTTTTAAAGATTGGGATGAAGCTGACTTTCTCCATGTTGCCGCATCAGATGAATTTTTCATTCACACAGTCAGGAAGCCAAATCATAAAAATGGCATCACTTGGGCTGCAAAGTTGGATGATATCAGCGATGATGTGCACTATTCCCAAGTTGTGAAATTTCCTGAATTTTTGGTAGTTTTTCTCTGTTTCACGCCAAATGGTTAATGTGGATCATCAAAGAAAAAGGACAGTCATGGAATGGCGAATACTTCAGAGAAACTGTGCTTACTGTTGGAGTATTTCTTTTCCTCAAAGATCCTGAAAATGTGTTATCTGTTGAAGAAGTCACATTTGTGCATGATAAAGCACCATGTTTCAAGGCTTTTCAGACAGGAGCTTCTTCGAAACAGTGGTATCGATTTCTTCTCGTCAATTGAATTTCCAGGTAGCTCCCTTGACCTTAATGTGTGTGAAAACATTGGTAGCATCTTAAAGGACGTGTTGAAGCGCGCACAATGAACTGTGATGGTATACCAAGCCTCGACGACCGGCAAAGAGAGGTGACCGAAGTGCTCAGTGAAATGGAGTTTGAGTCTCAGCTTTTTTGCCATTTGCTGAAATCATACCCCTCAAGAATGCAGGCTGTGGTGCAGACAGATGGAGGCCACACAAAATATTAAATATACTCAGAGAGAAACTTAAATAATTACCTGTTCTGAATGACTTTTGTTTTTGTCCATATCAATTTTAGTTTTATGCCTTGTGTGTGGGGGTGTGGTGGTGTGGGGGTGGGGGGGGGGGGGCCTCTAATTTTCGAAACACCCCTCCATGCGTATTTTCAAAAACGAGATTTTTTTTTTGGGAAAAAAAAATTTTTTTTTTTTTTGATGTTAAACCAATGAACGAGCTTTGAAAAAAGTATAGATGTTTGAAAAACTTTTAGATGGTTATTATAAAAAAAATTGTGCATCAAATAGACAGTGCTTATGAAAAAAATAGTACACAAAAAGTCATGTTGAGAAACTCCATAAAACAATTTATTCAGAAAAGGCAACTTACATCGCGAGGAAAGAAAGCTCTGAATATCTTCCCTCGAATCATCCTCACCTTTTTCTTCTTCTTCTTCTGGAAAGTGAAATCTGGAGGAGGAGAGGAGGAGGAGGAGATACTGAGACCAATAGAGCCTAATGAAATTCAGCGAGTGACGGAATTATGATGTGAAATAGCGCAGTTTTACAAGAGCTTCCCGTCCGTCCTGAGACGTTGTGGCCATTCTTTTTCGAGAATTGGAGAAGTACAAGAAATACCCCGTAACTTTACGGGCAAAGTTAACGTCCCTACCCCCTCTCCCTCCCACTCCTCCTCTCACTTCATTTGTCTCTCCTTCATTCCACTTATTTCCCTAACGATGCTTTTGGCG
>NC_087209.1:61538819-61546319 GCF_015104395.2 Macrobrachium nipponense
CACCACAGAAAAAAGCGGATTGAGAATGGAAAATAAAAAAGGAAAATGAAAAGCAAAGAAAGAGAGAAAAAGGGGTAATCAGAGATCCGAAAGAAAGCAGTGTCTGCAAAGGCTTGACCAGAAAAGAATGTAATCGGATGACGTGAAAAATTGGAGAAAGAAGCACAGATAATCGTACAACGGAAGAAAAGAAATGAGCAGAGAATGGAAAGGAAAGGGAGAGCGGAAGGAACTGCGCGCAGAGAAGGCGATAACATTTGATGGATATCAAAGTGATAACAGATTGATGGTTATGGCCGGGAGGGATAACAGCAATAGATGAGGGGTTGAGAAAAGGGGGAGGGGGAAGAGGAGATCCTCCGTGTAGGACAGCAGGCTCCCTCACATCATTATATTTCCCTCTTGCTAAACGTCTCGAGACCCCAAACGGACCAATAAGGTTATTCGGAGAGGGTCTTCAGACAGGGGAAAATATGGGTGATGCAGTTAACGAAGAAGGAACTAAAGAATAAAAGAAAAGAGAATACGAGACGTAAAAGAATTGCACGAAATGGGTCATCGAGAAGCAAATTGGAAGGGGTATGGCCCGTAAAAGGCCAGTAGCAAGGAAATGCTGATAATGGTGCCATGATTCCATGAATATGATAAGTCGTGTGGCGGAGTAATGTTCGAGTGGGATTCTTTTACAATCTTTGGCGTTCCCTGGAATACCTCTTTGGCTATGGGAGGGTTTTGTCGTGTGTGAATACTTCAGAAGAGATCATTTTCGTTGTTTCTCTATGAAATTGTTGTGTCTAGACATCTGATAATTACTTATTAAAACGATGAAATCATTGGATGGCCAATGCACTCAAGAGTACGTTTTTATGAATGATTCTTATGTGCTTCAGAAAATGCCAAGAATTTAGTGATTAATTGTAGAAACGTAGCTTGAATGACTGGTGATGGTTTGTTCATATTTTGATGTGATACTAGATATTTATTTACATGTATTTTCATTTCGAACGGAACCCTTCAGCTGTCAGTTATTCACTGCTCCAAATTAAAGGCAGTTTACTCTAAGGAATCTGCTGTCTAAGGAAAAATGGAAAATTGACAATGAAGAACCTTTCGTTCCTTATTGTGAAAAGGGAGAAAGTATAATAGATTAAACACATCTACCAAAAAAAGTAGACTTTTCTAATGATGATCAACCAAAGACTACAAAAAATCTGAGTCGCCTAGTATAACAATTAATCTCCGCATCGCACAAGGTAAAAAAAAAGATTTAAAAAGAATTATTGTAACAGTAATTAATCAATGACTTGTGAGGGGAAGAGACGGGAAGGGGAGGTTTGAGGAGAGGCCCCTACCAGTGGCAATATGACAGCCAGAAAACGAGGGATGTGTCTGTGATTAATTATTGTGCCATAGAACGGGAATTTTATAGTCCTGGGGCTGTTAAAGTGATCTACAAGAGGGATTACCCATCCACGAGATTCGGTTTGCTTAAAGCTGAGGGAAAGTTTATTTAGAGATTATAGGTCAGTTTTGGATTATTCCCTTCTTCCGTTTTACATTCCATCCTCTCTAAACAGTTGATTCATTTTGCAACCTTGGGTTTTCCACATGGAGCACCTTCCAACACTTAATACTGCCAATTTCCGTGTCACCGTGTCAGCGCTTGGCCTTTGCCCTAAATACTATATTCTGTTCTATATATATACTTTTGGAATGTTTTTATGCATAGGTTCATAGTATAACAGCCTAAAGTAGTACAAATTAAAGAGATGCTTTCGTCTCAACAAGGCGTGATACAGCCTCCAGCTGACTCGAGACGCGTGCAAGATTTTGTCTTCACACATAAGTTGTAAACATTATATTCCTAACTTTTAACGTAAATTAAAACGTGCTAAAATCTACGGTCAGATAGACTACAGAGCATTGTTTCAGCAACGAAAATTTAAATAAATTCACCATATTTTATTCGAAATAATTTTCCTGTACTGTTTAACATGACAATATTTCTTTTTTACGTTTTCATTCTAAAGAACAAATTATAAGCATACTATTCTAAATTTTATATATCTTTAACTGAATGCGAATCGCCTTTTTCAGACCTTTTTAGGCTCTTTCATAGACCTTTCCTAACCCCCCCAACAAGAACAAACCGTAAAGTAGCTTGTAGGCTTACTCCCGTAAATAGTGAGGCTTCCAAATGATACATTGGCGGTTCATGAAAAGTATGGAGTCTGATCCTTAGGGAACAGCATTGTTTAGGGTTGATTGACGGCCAATTTAGTGGAAATGACACTTTTTCGATTAGCAGGTCGGTTCGTAATGAGAACAGTAACCGAAACATAAAATAGAATTGTGGTAGCATCAGTTATGTCGTAGATGTATCACCTTTAAAAATGCACTGAATTATCTCCTAAGATACGTATATTGTTCTTTTAAAAAAGTGAACACAGAGGCACAAAACGCAAAAAAGCAATAAATAATCATTTATGCTGGTGATAACACGAAGGCAATTTTTAAAAATCGTATAACAATTATTAATGATACTTTCAAAAAAAAAATTATACAAGTGTAATTATTCCGTTTTCAATTGCGTCAAATCTTGTGGGGTAATTAATCATTTGCCCTTTAGCAGTGTCGACGTAGCTTCTACGTTTGTCATTGTAGTTACGTTAGTATTGTGGTCGAAGTAAGGTTATATTTTATATATATATTATATTATAGATTATATATATATATATATAGATTATATATATTATATATATATATATATAATATATAATATTACAAATATTCATATTCATACTGATGGGCTTTCCGTATAGATAGATATAGAAATTGGTTGATGTTTCCAACGTGGAGGTATAATTACTGATTTAGCGTTTGAAAGATAACCGTTTTAGCTTTTGTTCACTTTTAATGAAATTGAGAAACGTGAGAGACAAGAAGGAGGAAAGAAAGACGAATAAGGATGATATTATCACTATTATTATTGAAGAAACAAATTCACAGTCATGGGTACAAATATATTTACTGATAGATAGATTTATTTTAGAATATATTTGCTCCAGTACATAATCGGATTTGTTTCTCCATTTCAAGACTTATGCCACTATGAGTATTATTATTATTATTATTACTCTACTAAGTTTACATTGCTCGGGAGCAAACTAAAAAAATTATATGATTCCCTTAAAGTTTTTCCCATTATATCTCATCTCTCTGGGTGTATTTCGTCGTCCTGAATAAGTATACGATCGTGCTTCAGCCTTGCGGGACTGTATATTTGAAAGATTAATGACTCGTTGTGTGGTGCTACACCATTGCGTTATCAATCAGTTGATTAAATAATTTGGAAAATTATTCCCATCACTTTTTTTGCCACATTGTGCTACACTAGTTTGTTTAATCAGTTGATTAATAATTATGCCAATTATTATTTTTTTCTTGTTCTTGTGCACATTTTAAGAATCGTTTTTATACACTTTTCTGATCATGACCTCTGCTCAAAATATACCCCCTTCTTAAACAATATGGCTCCATTTCCGTCTCTGTAATTGAATGGCATGACAACAGTATCCCTCTAGAGCAATTTTGTTGACGAGAATTTTGGATACGGCGCAGCGTGGTGCACTTTATGCGAAGCTCTCATGTGCTATTTGTACACACACACACACACATCCTGCATGTGCATTCAAAGCTTTGCATTGACAGGCGTATCCAAAAGGTTTGAAGAATTCGAGAAGTCAAGAGCGCACTGTGGTAATTGCAATCACATACGTATCTGGTGAATAGTGACAAGTAGATTATATATGTATATATAATATATATATATATATATATATATATATATATATATATATATATATATATATATGTGTGTGTGTGTGTGTGTGTGTGTGTGTGTGTGTGTGTATGTGTATGTGTTAATATATGATCTTGTTACTATTTACCCAAAAATATACACGTGACCCCTAAACGATTCAAACCCTTCCCAGAAAATTATAAATGAACAAAGGTTTTCATGCATTCGTTTTAATTTTGAATGAATAGAGACACACGAACAAATCCGTGTGTGTGTGTGTGTGCGTGTGTGTTTCCTCGTGCAGGAGAATCGAGTGACGGACTGCGAGCCTGTTAGCGGGAGTAATTGGTGAGAAAAGTCAATGGAACAAAAAGACGAACGAAAAGAAACGGACATAACAACCTGTTTGTTTCAGCGATGAAAGTCATTAGCGAGGATTGCCGCAGCTCTCAAAGGCCAAGTGGACCATCGCTCGGTATTTAAAACAAATAGGTTTAAAACGGAGAGGTTTTGAGGCTTGTCTTCTCTCCACCAGACGGTTCCATTTCAACATGTAGACAGACAGAGTCGGGTATGGAAGTAGGTTAAGTGTTCGCTGACCTGGCTTTTTGCAGACGTATTCCGACAGATGCCAAGCTCGGTTAACGTCTAAGTGACGTAAGCAAAGATAATTGTCTGTGTGCAGACGGATACAAATTTTGGTTAACTTCTTTTGTTTGTAAAGTGACTGAAATCTCGGTAAACGCCTCTTCTAAATCTATGGGAACTTCGGTTAATGTTTAGCTGAGTTTTGCAAACCGATAAAGACCTTGTTTAATGTCTTGCAGATATTTGCAAGCCAATAAAAATATCTTTTAACGTCTCGCAGATTTTTGCAGACCGATAACAAAAGTTTCGGTTAACGTCTTGCAAGCTTATAGGCCTCCCGGTTAACGTCTCGCAGACTTATGCGAGCCTATACAAATCTCTATTAATGTCTTGCAGACTTTTGCCAACCGATAAAAATCTCGGTAAAAGTCTTGCAGATTTTTGCAAACCGAAATAGAATTCGGTTAATGTCCCGCTGACTTCTGCAAACCGATAAAACTCTCGGTATACGTCTTGCAGACTTTTGCAAATCGATAAAATTCTCGGTAAACGTCTTGCTGACTATTGCAAACCGATAAAACTCTCGGTAAACGTCTTGCTGACTTTTGCAAATCGATAAAACTCTCGGTAAATGTCTTGCTGACTTCTGCAAACCGATAAAACTCTCGGTAAACGTCTTGCTGACTTTTGCAAACCGATAAAATTCTCGGTAAACGTCTTGCTGACTTTTGCAAACCGATGAAACTCTCGGTAAACGTCTTGCTGACTTTTGCAAACCGATGAAACTCTCGGTAAACGTCTTGCTGACTTTTGCAAATCGATAAAACTCTCGGTATACGTCTTGCAGACTTTTGCAAATCGATTATAAAACTCTCGGTATACGTCTGCAGACTTTTTCAAATTTTGATAAAACCTCTCGGTAAACGTCTTGCAGACTTTTGCAAACCGATGAAACTCTCGGTAAACGTCTTGCTGACTTTTGCAAACCGATAAAACTCTCGGTAAACGTCTTGCTGACTTTTGCAAACCGATGAAAACTCTCGGAAAAACGTCTTGCTGCCTTTTATTTTGCAAACCGATGATTTTGAAAACTCTGGGTAAACGTCTTACTGACTTTTGCAAACCGATAAAACTCTCGGTAAACATCTTGCTGACTTCTGCAAATCGATAAAACTCTCGGTAAACGTCTTGCTGACTTTTGCAAACTGATAAAACTCTCGGTAAACGTCTTGCTGACTTTTGCAAACCGATAAAACTCTCGGTAAACATCTTGCTTACTTCTGCAAATCGATAAAACTCTCGGTAAACGTCTTGTTGACTTTTGCAAAACGATAAAACTCTCGGTAAACGTCTTGCTGACTTCTGCAAATTGATAAAACTCTCGGTAAACGTCTTGCTGACTTTTGCAAACCGATAAAACTCTCGGTAAACGTCTTGCTGACTTTTGCAAACCGATAAAAATCTCTGTTAACATCTCGCACACTTTTGCAAACTGATATAAATCACGGTTAGCGTCTTGCAGACGTAGACAGATTAATACAAATCTAGGTTAATCCTATGACAGCTGGGCACCTGTAAGTTGGATCAGCATGTGGCGTACATAAACAGTAATATTGAAACATTCCAAGTAAAATAAATGTGATTTAAATATATTTCTTTAAAGAAGTCCAGTAGAATAAGTTGCTAGTGTAGACAAAGGCAACAGCTTACTTATATTTTCTAAGAAACACAAAGGTGATTAACCTTGTTATTTAGAAATAGAAATGGAAAGTTTTCTTTAATTTAGATTTTGAAGCTGGACTTACTGGAGGGAGTTAGTGCCTTAGTGCACCGCTTTCGGTGCCCAGTAGGCATTGCTTAATGTTCTTTGCAGAGTCCCTGCAGCCCTTACTTGCAACCCCTTTCGTTCATTTCACTGTACCTCCTTTCATATTCTCTTTCTTTCATCTTACTTTTCACCCTCTCCTAGCAATTGTTTCATAGTGCAACTTGGAGGTTTTCTTCTTTTATACCTTTCAAACCTTATTACTGTCAATTTCCGTTTCAGCGTTGAATGACTTCATAGGTCTCAACGCTTGGCCTTTGGCCTAAATTCTTTATTCAATCCAGTTAAGTCTGAAGAGTACAGTTCTGTATTCAATTCAGTCAAGTTTGAACAGTACAGTGTATTTAAATATGAACCAAGTCTTCATTCTTATGCCACCTTCGGTAATCGTTGGTTACTTGGGGCTTTTATTTTAAGAGAAACGTGACTCCTCAAAGCTTTACGGTGAAAGTTTAGTAATGTTTCTTAACCCCCGTGATAAGAATAAGTGATGTTTCATTATTTATCCGAAAAGAACTGCTTGGGGTCGCTTAGTCGGTCTTTCGTGATAAGCGTGACTTTGACATTTCGGCTTCTTTAAGACTCCAAAAGTTTTTCTTCTTTACAGAACCTCGAGATTGATTTGTATTTCGGAAATTCCTTCAAAGTTGAAAATTTGCTGTCGCCCTAAGTTGAAATTTTTCTGTCATAAATAATGGCAGAAACTAAGATTTATTTATTTTCTTTTTTATGAGAAGTTTGGTGGCTAGGAATTTGTATTCATGTGTTGTGTAGAAATTAATTTCTTAGTTTTATAATATTTTATTATTGTTAAGCTTTTGTTATTTGTTTTATTAATAATACTACTACTAATACTGCTACTGGCTATGTATGTTACACATTTGACGAACCTTCTCTTTAGATATTCGAACAACTATTCACTTAGCCACTGAGGCTGTGACTAGAACCTCTGACCAACGAGACAAGACCAATAGTGCAGTTAGTCAAACACACACACACACAACACACACACACACACAAACACACACATACAGGAGAAGACGAAGAAAAGGAGGAGGAGGAAGTGAGGCCATATAGAACACTCCTGAGAAGACGCTTCTCTCCTCCCATTTTGGCCTGTGGCATAACAGCATTCGATGATAGGGAGTCATTTCCCACCCCCCAAGTCAAACTATATGCCCCCAGCCATGGAGAATGTTCGCCCATAAAACCGTCGTAACTCGAATCCAATCTAAAAAGAACCTCTTGAAAAAGGAAAAAGGACAAAAATGTCGACCGGGAGGAA
>NC_087209.1:61548819-61566319 GCF_015104395.2 Macrobrachium nipponense
ATGGATGAAAACATCTTATGCTAAAACAAACAAAACAAAAAAAGATTTAAATTGATTCTGAAACAGCTTCCGTTTATAGTATATGTATATATATATATATATATATATGTGTGTGTGTTGTTTGTGTGTTTGTGTGCGTGTGTGATTAGTTGAAACTTATTTGAACAAGCTATCCATCAAAAGACATTCTTTGAGATAAATAAAAAAAGACATAAATAAACATTCCTTAATCATCAGTTGTTCGTTATCAGATAATTAGAAGTATCCGGAGATAAATAAAGATTACAGTATGAATACTTTGTCTTATGACTAATAAATAATGCATATTAATTATATAAGCATAAACTAATTATTAAAATAAATGCTTTCAAAATTAGATAGATAATGCATATTAATTAAAAAATCATAAACTAATTATTAAAATAAATTCTTTCAAAATTAGATAGTTATGCTCTTATCGATTGAAGTAATATAGTACTGCAATAATTAAAGAAATGTAATATAGTAATTAAAAGATCACTTTAATAATTAAGAAAACACTGTAATAATTCAATTCAATTAAAACCCTAATAATCAAATAGTTACCAAAATCATTAAAACACTTCCCTCTGCAGCCACGCGTCAAACCCACAAATCCAACTTGTTTCCCAACAACGCAAGCAAGCATTGTGACGTCATCCTAGTTAAAAAGCAAGCAGACCGGTCTTTCGGGCCATAACGCTGTCAAATGCTTGCTTGTGTGTTTGGTTGGAGGAAGAGTCCGTTGTTGTTGTTGTTTTTTTTTTGTTTTTTTTTGTGGAAAATTATAAGAGGGAGGAGGAGGAGGAGGTATTAAGTTCTTGATGAGGTGGGCGGGGAAAGTATAGGGAAGGTGGTGGGTTCTTGACGAAGTGGGAGGAAAGTAGGGAGGGACTCTCAGGTGGGTTTTGAGGAAAGAGGTGAGGAATAAATGAGGGGAATCGTAACATATTGAGAGGATGTGAGTGACGGTGGATGGGGGAGGGGAGGAAGGGAAGGGGAGCTCTCATGAAAGGCTAATAATTGACAGATAGGGAGGGATCTAAGTGGGGTAGGGAGGAAAGGGGGTTCGTGGGACGTGAATGGGTAGTCATAACCGAGAGGTATGGGGGGAAGGGGAGAGGAGGGGACACAGAAGTGGAGAAGGAACTCATGGCGAGTTAAGCTTTGGTGGGGAACGAAATGAAATTCCCTCGGCCGAGCGTGATTCTATTCTCGCTAAGCAACGACATTAGGTCAGGATCCGGGCTAGACAAAGACAAAGGGATTAGGTAAATGAGAGAGAGAGAGAGAGAGAGAGAGAGATTAACGCGCACCTAAAAGCCCCGTCACAGTACGAGCATAATAGCCTGAGAAGAATGGTTGTTATGTTACTGTGAAAAAACTATATAGAATATAATAGATATATATATATTATATATTATATATATATATATATATATGTATTATTCATACACCTATCTATATATATATATATATATTTTATAGGATGTATATATAATGCACACACACACACACACACTGTCCGCACTGTTTGAACCGTAATATCATCCTTATTTGTCATCATAGAAGATAAGTAACAGCATATTTGGAATCCCCCGTGAAAAGTTCTATCAGAATAACGTTTTTCTTTCTCTGCGGTTAATAATAAAGAAGTTAGCATGGCCGGAAACTGAAGCAAAATGGCACCAGGTTAAAAAAAGAAAAAAAAAACATAAACCATCCCCTATAAAATCTACATACATGGTCCGACTTTGGTTCAGTTCGGTCCAGTAGTTTGCCGTCTATAGCTAACATACATGCATTCATAGTCCGACTGTCATCTATATACATATATGTATATGTATATATATGCATGACTTTAAACACCCCTTGGTAAACAAACTCACCTGTTGGAACAACTTATTGCTGGCTAAGTTACACGCGAAGACTTAAATCCCGTAGCTTCTAAACCTCTGAGATATAGTATATTAAAGTATTAAGGTAAAATATCCATTATACCATTTTGTGCAATAGATGCTAACTGCAGGGTTAAAAATACCATAGGAAAACAAACGCGTTAGACTAATGCAAATGTAAGTTGTAATCGTGAGGAAGGTGTTGAAGAAGAAGCAGAAAAAGAAGAAGAAGAAGAAGAAGAGGAGGAGGAGGAGGAGGAGGAGGAGGAGGAACAAAGTACCTGAGAGGTTTCGCTGTACAGGTGTGGCACAGGTGTCGTTTATCAACCGGTTTTAAGCACAACAGTTTCCTCACTTCGTTTTGCTCTCTCTCTCTCTCTCTCTCTCTCTCTCTCTCTCTCTCTCTCTCTCTCTCTCTCTTTCTCTGATGACGATGATTCATTGTTAAGGAAACTACAGGAAATTGAATAAATAAATAAAAGGAATACGCCGTATAAATAAATGATTCATTTTATGTAAAGGGTTAAATATAGATATAAAATAAATTTAAATAAAAAACACTTATTTTAACGCAGTTTTACCTTCTACCTGAAAGAGGAAATTGTTGTACTCTTCTCGAACTGCCACTACATCCAATCGTTTAAAAAAAACAAAAAAACAAGAAAGGTGCTCCGAAAAGTTTAATTAAAAATCATGTATGCGCCGTGTGGAAAGGGCCGTAATGAAATGGAAAAAGACAGCGTGAGCGACGTGGGAGTGGGTGTTGCAACATGGCCGCGCTTTTCTACGGCACACTTTTTTTTTTTCATTGTCCTTTTTGTTGTTGCGCAGTCTTGCAGGATATTATGTTCCTGCTGGTATTGCCGCTTTGTGTTGTGTTCCTCCTGTTGCTGCTGCAACTCTTGTGTGATATTGGCACTTGGTGTGGTTTGTATAGTTTGGTATTGCAATTTTTTTTGGGGGGGCCATGTTGCAGTTTGACGCTGCAATTCTTATGGGGTTGGTTTGGTAATGAGTTAAGATATGGTCCTTTATGCCTGCTGGTGCCTTGCCCTATGCGTGCTGTGGTGTGAAAGGGCGGTGGTAGTTTATGATTGCGCATGGCCTTCACATTGGTTTAACAGGGATTATCCCCGTAGGGGGCTGTTGCCATTAGTGCACCCCACGTGATGCACTGCAGACATTACTTAAGGGTTTGTGCAGCGTCCGTTCGGCCCCTAGCTACAACCTCTTTCATTCCTTTCACTTTACCTCCCTTCATATTCTCTTTCTTCCATCAGACTTTCTACCCTCTCTAACAATTGTTCCATTGTGCGACTGTTTAGAGGTTCACCTCTTGTTACCTCATCAAACCTTCTGTCAGTTTCCCTTTCAGCGTTGAATGACCTAATGGGTCCCAGCGCTTGGCCTTTGGCCTAAATTCTGTATTGTATTCCAACAGGGATTAGGGAGAGTGTTGTTCACCTCCGGACTCCGCCCAGCCAATACAAGTCCTTAGCTTGATCAATACAGTGGATTTCTTATAACATGTTTACGTTTAATGGCTATTTTGTATGACATTTGTGTGCTGTGACCTCTTAACGCACCATTTGGCTGGTATCCGCTGGTATAGTGGTTAGTGTCGTGGCATGCCACTCAGATGTCGGGGGTTCCCAACTCCTCCATCGATGAGAAAGCACTGGCTCTGTATCATGATCAGTTACTGCTGCAGTGTTGGGGGGTCTTTAGCGGTGGGAGGTTGAAACTAACATTCTTTGGAAGTTTGAACTTCAAGTCAGTGGCTCCTTTGGTGTGCTTGTTCCTTGTGAATAGGTTTCATCTAATAATAATAATGATAATAATAATAATAATAATAATTTTTTTCCGCGGAAGTGCAGTAGTTGATCATCACTCTAGAAGCCTCTCATGCGGGTGGTCAAACTAGGTATGAACCATCTCATTCTGGACATACTATTATTATTATTATTATTATTATTATTATTATTATTATTATTATTATTCAGAAGATGAGCCATGCTCATATGGAACAAACCCATCACAGGGACCAAATGCCTTGAAATTCAGGCTTCCAAAGAATAATAATAAATAAATAAATAAATAAATAAATAAATAAATAATAATACCTGTCTGGGCACTCACTGGACCCATTAAGGCATAATAATAATAAATAATGATATTCTGTGGCTTTGCAACTTTTGCAGTGATACTTTCACTTCGCGTCCCACTGCAACTTCTATTGAATTCGACTCGCTACTCTGCTACTTCGCGTGGCCATTGCGAATTTATGCGGGCGGACCCCCCCCCCCCCCCCCTCTTTCTTTCTTTGTTAGGATTTAGGCAACATTTGCAATCGTTGTCCTACGTGACTCGCCTCCGTGAGTCTGTCTCTGGCCTCTTGCTTGCGTTGTGGATGTGTCCTCCGGTTTTGGCCCCTTTTGGTTTTGCCTCCTTTTCTTAAGAGCGGGTTTAAGTGAGAGTTGTGTAAATCTTAATGTTTCTTCTATGTTGTTTCTTCATAGTATTGCTGATAGTTATTAGGCATTATTTATACTTTGTCATTTCATATAGCCATGTTGTATTATCAAGTTACGGGAGCTGCTTGCCTTCTTTGCTCCAAACATCTTTATGTCCCTTTAGCTTCGTTGAAACAGTATTACAATTATTCTTCTCTCGATCGCATATGCTCTGAAATCAAAGCATAATGGGTTTTTCCCCTTTTTTTTTCTCTGCGCTGAGGTCAAAAGCCTTAGGTCAGATAAATATGAACAATTTTTGATGTTTGAAATGAATGTGTTTGTAGTTTTACTCGCTGTTTAGGTCAAAGGTTAAAACGGTGCGAGATGAATCATTTTTGCGTTTTTTTTCGGTATTTGTCAATATTGTATGAACTTATCTTTTTATTTCTTAGTTCATAGTAGGGTTCGACCTGTATCTTCGTGTCAGGTTGAAGCAAAAACAAAAATCAAGGAAAAAATGCCCCGAAGAAAGCGAGTTTTATGCACATCGAAAATGAATCTATCTTTCGGCGGTCTCGGCATAATACTGTATGAGCCGCGGCCCTTGACACTAACCATGGCCTGATGGTGGCCGGGCCCATATCAGACGCATAGTTCTGGCTAACTTTAACCTCAAATAAAGTGAGAACTAATGGAGCTAGATGTCTGCAATTTGGTATGTTTCATGATTGGAGGGTGGATGATTAGCATACCAATGTGCAGTCCTCTAGCTTCAGTAGTTTTTAAGATCTGACGACGGACAGAAAAAATGCGGACGGACAGACAAAACCGACACAATAGTTTTCTTTTCAGAAAACTAAAAATAGCTAAAGTCTCCATAGATGTTTAGGGGTAAAAGAAATCCTTGTTACTTGAATAATTCATTTGACTCAAATGTATTCACACCGAAACATTGTCTGAATTTTTTACATGTATCTTTTCACTCTTATTTTCCTTTTCGTCCTACTTAACTGTCCAACTTCTTCAACTATCCCTTGCTCTAACTTTCACGTCGTATTCAAGGACAAATCGTTTGTGGTTAAGGGGTTTGTTTTAGATTAAACCTTCCTTATAAAATCACGGACACATTACCTCAGACTACCGTATACGTGATTAGGTTCGAAAGTAGCCAGAAAGCCTGGTGTGAATACCAGAACCCCACCCACCCAACAGAGAAGACTTATAGGCCAGCCCAGGGCAAAACCTTTGCAATGTGAATTATTAATCCCATTCAACCAATTTATTATTAAAACAGTATAGGCCGACGCCGTTTCCCAAGGGCTGACATGTTGAAGCTGTCAAGAAATTGGATGAAACCGGACGACAGATATTGACGAAAGGAGAAAGGAGATCCTTGCTGATAAGGATACGCCACCGGGGTGGGGGTGAGGGTCTCGGGTGGGGGTGGGGGTTCTGGGGGGTTGGGTGGTCAGGAACGCCGGATATCGTCAGGACGCAGGCTTCAGAAGGGCCTCTTTGTAACGCAAATTAATGTCTCGGTCATGAATACTCATCTGGTATTACATTCCGATTGCAAACGCATGTTGTAATCATATGCTGTTGACTTCTACTTCCTCTCTCTCTCTCTCTCTCTCTCTCCTCTCTCGTCTCTCTCTCTCTCGCTGTCTGATTTTAAATGCGCGTAATACTCGTAGTAATATTGAATTCATGTTTTGCCTGTCTCCTTTCTCTCTCTCTCTCTCTCTCTCTCTCTCTCTCTCTCTCTCTCTCTCTCGTCTGACTGTAAATGCAAGCAGTAATGATATTGAATTCGTGTGTGTCTCTCTCTCTCTCTCTCTCTCTCTCTCTCTCTCTCTGACTTTTAAATGCAAGCAGTGGAGTAATAGTATTGAATTCGTCTCTCTCTCTCTCTCTCTCTCTCTCTCTCTCTCTCTTTACCTATGTCCCAATACTCCTTGCCTGCAAGATTCCGCCGCCGCCCCCACCCCCCCACTACATCCCTCCCTCGAGATAAGGTGATCCTTTGTCTCCATTGTGGCATTTGGGAAAAGCCATCTCCTAATCGGCCCCTCCCCCTCTCCCCTGGAAAGACCGACCCCCAGCCACCCCTCCTCCCTCCCTCACCCACTCCAGTAAGCTAGGAATATTCCATTCCCTAGTGGCCGATCTTCGTGGCCTATCCTTACAATCCTGTCATATTAATATTGTTTCTCTCTCTCTCTCTCTCTCTCTCTCTCTCTCTCTCTCTCTCTCTCAGTCCCTTGCTCTTGGGTTTAACATTTATTTGTCCGTCTACCATCCTGTCTGTGTGTGTATGTATGAATGTATGTATGTATAATATATATACATATATAAATATATAATATATAGATATAGATAAGATCTATGTATATATATATATATATATATATATATATATATATGATTATATATATATATATATATATATATATATATATATATATATATATATATATATATATGTTTTTTTTTTTTTTTTTTTTTTTTTTTTTTTTTTTTTTTGATGCATGAAGATGAGGTTTCTAGACCCACGCCCTCTTCCCACCACTCCAACAGACGCAGGTATACCCATTTAGAACCTATCAAACGTGAGCCGATTGCTGCACCACTCGAGTGACCACATGGCAGCCTCTTTATCATCGTCAGTCGACTTCTCATCAGGTATACTTAGTTTACTGCACCTGTCAGCTAATTTCCCCTTAGTTTTAACAGTGTGACCATTGTGGTCCTCTTAGCTGAGAATTGTAAGAAGTTTCAAGCCCATTCAAAGTGCCTGAATGTCGACCCTAGCATCTCTTTTGTGTTATTCTCATCGGCGCCAACAGACAAACGCACAGACACACAGACAGACATTAATGTATTGGGTACAGTTTCAATAGAAGAATCTGTCCAGTTTGTGTTGAAAGCAAACTTTTCAGTCAGTGCTTATGTTTTCAAAATGCTTTAAGACACACAGAAGAAAAGTTCGACTCAAGCACAAAAACTTCCATTCCAGGACACAAGTTTTTCTTTACCCGAGAGAGAGAGAGAGAGAGAGAGAGAGAGATTGTAAAGGCTGAATGTTCCCAAAAAGAGCTATTGGTATTTTATGTTTTATTTCGCTTGCAATATTTATTCTCATATTTTGTCAATAAGCTTCGTCGTTAATAATAATAATAATAATAAGAATAATAATAATAATAATAATAATAATTGTGATTTTTATCATTATTATTATTATTATTATTATTATTATTATTATCATGACGAAACAATATATATATATATAATATATTATATATATATATATATATATAGATTATGTATATATATATATATATATATATATATATATATATATATATATATATATATATATATATATATATATAATTTTGTGTATGGAACAGAGACTTTTGAACTTGGCTTCTTAAAAATTACGTATTGCCAAGATTCCTGTCTATTTCACAGTAAACAAGTAAAAACGAAATTACACCTGGATGTTTGCTACCCAGACAAATTATTATCACTTGGCCAAAATAATCCCTTTGATCCGTGAATTTGCAAACGAAACAGACTCCAGGAACATTCTTAAGCTGTCACTTTTTCACCTCTTAGTTTATCCGCAGTTGAATAAAATCTCCTTGTGCTTATCGTGAATGGTGTAAAAAAAAAAAAACTTTTGTATGCGCTAAAAAAAAACTGTTGTTCCATAAAGAGATTTCTTGCTACACTTGGAAAGGGGTTGGGGGAGAGGGGGTTAGTCCCGCAGCTTTCAAGGTCCTGCGCTTATCGGGTGAATAGTAAAGTAAAAAAAAAAATTTTCTTTGTGTATCCGCTGAGAAAGGAAAAAAAAGGGAGAAGAGAATCGCTCTCCGACAGTTGTACCTGAAAGGAATTTTTAGCTACACTTGGAAATGGGGGAGGGGAAGGGGGGAGTCCCGTAGTTTTCAAGGTCTTCTGCTTATCGTGAATGGTAAAATAAAAGAAGAGAAAAAACCTCTGGTGTATCCACTAAAACACACACACACATACACAGACCGTATGAGAACCGCCTTCCGACAGTTGTTCCTCAAAGGGATTTCTCGCTGCACTTGGAAAAGGAGGGATGGGGAGGGATCGAGAGGGGAGAGTGGGGTGGGGGGGAGTTGCTTATCGGAAAAACAAAAAGGTAACGGAAGGAAAAATGAAAACGTAATGGGAAAATGAAAAGGTTGGGGGGATGGTTGGACGGTAAAGAATCCCCCCTGCCCCCTCTGCCGTCTAGCGGCGAAATACGAATCCAATCTTTACTGGTCTGACCTGACTACGGGAGGGAAATTTGCTATTTTATTTTTTTTTTTATTGTATTTTCATTCATTTTATGAGGAAATATTTTTACATTAGCTTGGATTGTAGTTTTTTTACGGAATATTTTTTTTTGTACTTTTACTCGTTTTTCAGTTTTTTTTAAGAGGACATAAGAAATGACCAGTGCCTAATTATATTTTTCATATCAGCTATTCTTTATTCGCTTCAACCCTCTTAAGATACGAGAATAATGAATAAGGAAATGTATATAATGAAATGCCAAACAATTAAGAGGAAAAATGATACTAAATTGAAAAAACGGAGTATAGCAAACTATTTTGTAAATTAAGTAACCGATGAGTGATGCTAAATCGACATTTTAACTTTATTGTCACTCTTAAGGTTACAGATAGCCTGAGAGTAATTCACAGCACATCAATAATACAAGTCATTTAAATAAAAATAAGTGGAATTTTTTACAAATAAAGGTTACAGTTTTTTTTAGACAGCTTAAGAAATATGATAAAGATAACAGATGAATGAAGATTTAGTGAAAGCATGGATAAAAATATTTTAAGAGTGAAGGTTTTTATTTTTTTAAGAGCCAGGGGGAATGTCACCCTAATGCCCATTTCTACCCCGGGCCTGAAGATAACAATGACAAGGCGTGATCCGACTTCCAGTTACTTGGGATGTGTGCAAGATTTTCCTCCTCGTCCATAAGTTTTAACATTATATTCGTAACCTAATGTAAATTAGAACGTGCTAAAGTCTACGGTCAAATAGAGCCTTGTTTCACCAATGAAAATTAAAATAAATACACGTTTTATTAGAAATGATAATGTTTCTGTACTGTTTAACATGCTCATTATTATTATTTTTTTTTTTTTGTATATTTTCATTCTAATAAATAAATCATAAATATCTTCTAAAATTCTAGAGACCTTTCCTAACCCCCTCACAACAACAACAGTAAGAGAGTAGTTTGTAGGCTTACTCCCCGAGTAAGCGAAAACGGGAAAATGTCAAGAACTTTTTCATGAAATAATTAAATGTTAGGTACAATTAAATAAAAATATATTAGAGAAGCCAAGGCTGGTTAAAGGGAATTAATCTAATGTCCCTTTCTAGCTCAGATCTGAATTAATACAAGAAAAATGAAAAAAGACGTAGAAAGCAGGAACTTAATCATGAAGGGATTGAATATTAAATACAATTTAAAAAAAGAAAAAATTACTGGGGTAGTGATAAATCAAGATCATTTTTTCAAAGGCTGAGGCTGGTGAAAGAGACTTAACCTAATAACCTTTTGTAGTCCAAGCCAGAAAGAAGGAGGAGGAGGAGGAGGGGGAGAAGGAGGAGGAGATTGAACATACTGACGAATTCATTACAGCCAGGTTCGCAAGCTCGTCAAATGAAACGTCTCCTTTTGTACCTGCGACGTTGAAAATCCTCTCATATTCCAGGCAGGGATTTATGTCAGAACTTGGTCATTCTCTCGTTAAATCTTAAAAAAAAAAAAAAAAATTTCATCCCCCCGCCCCAGACACCGCCCATCCCTCCCTCTCCCCTCCCCCTCCCCCGTATAAATCCGGGGCTAATGAAGTCTTGATTAAGTTTTGAATACTTCATGGCTGCTTATTAAAAGTAATATGGACAAGCGCTTGATATTTTAGTGGAATGCTATCTTACATTTTTTATGCTATTTTGTGTTCTTTATGTGATGATAATTTCTTATTAAAACTGAGTTGAGGAGGCAATGATAATTAAGGGGAAAATGTTTTATATATCTAGTTATATTGTAGTAAAGAACGTTATCATATTTTGTGTATATATATAATATGTTTATACTACATACATACATACATACATAATATATATATATATAATATATATAATATATTATATATATAATATATATATATATATAATATATATATTATATATATATATGCTATCTGCAGTATGATCCTCAAACAGCAATTCAGGAATGCCGAAGACTCATGGACGTTTTAAAAGATTTGTTCATTAAGAAACGTTTCGTACATGACTATGTGCATCATCAGTCTGAAAAATGACAGAATAATAACATTAAAAATACGAAAAATACACAGGATTCTTAAAATGACAATTAAAAACATTAAAAGACTAAAAATAAGAAGCAAAGTAAAAACAACAGATTGTTGTCCGTCGTCTTTTAAACCATTGTTTTACAGAAGGTATGTAGACGATACCTTTGTTCTTTTCAAGTATCAGTGGCAGGCCACCCAGTTTTTAGATTTTATTAATCAGCAACACCATACCATTAATTTTACTATGGAATTGGAGAAAGATCATTGTTTACCGTTTTTAGATATTTTAATCACGAGAGTTAATTCTGTTTTCACTACTGCCGTTTACAGAAAGAAAACTTATACAATTCTTGCACATAATTTCTACAGTGCTTGCCAAACCAGTTTTAAATTGAATACCGTCTATACTTTAGTGTATAGGGCTCTTAGATACTCGTCCAGTTGGGCCATATTTCATAAGGCGATTGAATTTTTAACTACTTTCTTTCAACAAAATTCATTTCCCAAAGATCTAGTTTTAAGAATCGTCAACAAACTTTTAACTAATTATTTTCATCCTGCCACACCCGTTTTCAATGTTCCAAAAAAACTTATGTATGCTTCAATCCCTTATATTTTTAACTCCAAATTTTTGCATAAACTGAATCAAATTATTAAAACTGAAATACCGTGCATTAATTTAAAATTGATATCAAATAATCCCAGTAAAATTGGCTCCTTGTTTGGCTTCAAGGACTGTCTGCAGCTCTTCATGAGATCCAATGTGGTCTATAAGTTTACATGCCCAGGATGTCCTGGTACTTATATTGGATCAACGAAGAGGTTGTTGCAGATGCGTTATTACAGCCACTTAGGGTTGAGTTTTAGAACGGGGCAAAGATTGAGCAGACCAGAACATTTAAATATAAAAAATCATGCTATCAATTGTAAAATTGAGGTCAAGAAGCAGCACTTTTCCATATTAGGGTATTCTAAGGATGCAGATTATCTGACTACCTTAGAGTCATTATATTATTAAAAGAACTCGTTCCGTCGTTAAACGGTGGCTGCTCCTCTACTCAACTATACTATATCTGGCATAGTCGTCTTTGGAGGTTGGTGTTCCTTCTTTGGTCATTCTATCTTCTTCCTTTGTACCTGAAGGTTGATGTAACAGCAGTTGTTTTTACTTTGCTTCTTATTTTTAGTCTTTTAATGTTTTTAATTGTCATTTTAAGAATCCTGTGTATTTTTAGTATTTTTAATGTTATTATTTTGTCATTTTTCAGACTGATGATGCAAATAGTCATGTGCGAAACGTTTCTTAATGAATAAATCTTTTAAAACATCCATGTGTCTTCGGCATTCCTGAATTGCTCTATATATATATATATATATATATATATATATATATATATATATATATATATATTTATATATATATATATATATAGAGCAATTCAGGAATGCCGAAGACACATGGATGTTTTAAAAGATTTATTCATTAAGAAACGTTCCGCACATGACTATGTGCATCATCAGTCTGAAAATGACAATGTATCTATATATATATATATATATATATATATATATATATATATATATATATATGTTTGTATGTATGTATATATTTATATATATATATACATATGACTGGTAAAAATGTTCTGTTTCAACAGAATTTAATCTAATTAATAAAAGAGCCCATAAAAAACGCCAAACTATAGGAAGTAAGTATTATATTTCAGAGACTACTGTCTCTCTCTCATCAGGTAGGTAATGAATGAGAAAAGTTACAGAAAACCAACGCTAAGAAGATTAAAGAGAAAATTATCAGCAAGATTGACATAGTAAAGACGGCTACCTGTGGATGGATTTCTTGGTATAAATGCTGCCTTTTCTGTAACTTTTCTCATTCATTACTTACGTGAAGAGAGAGAGTGACAGCAGTCTCTGAAATATGATACTTATTCTCTATACTTTTGTGTTTTTATAGGCTCCTTTATATATATATATATATATATATATATATATATATATATATATATATTAAATATATATATGTGTGTGTGTGTGTGTGTGTGTGTGTGCGTGTGTGTGCTTATGGCTGTTTGTTTGTTTATTGTGTTCAATATGTAGTGGTAAATCTAGAAAAAAAATGTCCTCATTTTGTGGGAGGTGGGAGAGTAATCTTAATATTGAGAGGTGTTGACCAACTTCATTGAGATTCATGACAGTATTTTAAATAAAACTTGACTTCCAGTTATTAAAAGAATTGACAAACTATCTTTGTCTTTACAAGAAAGTATGCGACTGAAAATTCAGTTGTTCCAGGTAGGCTTGAGACCTGACCAGAAACAGCCTATCTCACATAATTGAAAATGTATCATTTAAAATTGCAACTTAACTAATCTATAGAGTGCATGTCATATTTTCCAGATCTTTCTCCTATCAACATGGGTTCGAACCGCTTGGAAGGTAAGTAGAAATATTTCATTTTGTATCGAAAAAGGGTTCTCAGATAATTTCAGCTGGAATTGCTTACAGAAACGGTAGGAAAAAGAGTAAATGTACTTCCATAGTGGCTAAATTTATAGAGGCTTTGGATTGACTACAACGAGCTTGTTGACATGCTGTACACGCACTGGAACTCGGCGCTGCTGTCTCCCCTGTCTACCCCACCCCCACCCGGGGGGACAAACGGGTTTGCAGGAGGAGGTTGGATGTCTCCCCTACCCTCCCGTTCCCTTACCTACCCGAGACAAGCCAGTTTACGTGGGGTGGGTGGCTGTGTCAAGTCTCCCCTACTGGGGGGGTTAGGACAAACAAGATTCACATGAATTTTATTATTATAGATATCCACGACAGAGTCGGTGACCAACCAGCTATTTATTATTATTAAGAGAAAAATGAGATCGCTTGTATTTGTTTCTATTGCTTCAGCGTTGCTCTCTGTTGCTGGAACCCCTTTTTTTATGCATTGCTCTCTCTCTCTCTCTCCCGGTGGGAATATAATGGCTTTGTTTAAAGAGAAGATGCACAACTTCCCTGGCAATGTTTAATAGACAATTAAAACTTGGATGAACTCTTTCCATGTGGTTCCCACCTGCTGCTGCTGCTGCCAAAAAAAAAAAAAAAGACAGGTCTGTTTAATGAGAGTATATATATCTCTGGTACGTGAATATGTATATCACTTGTCGGTGGTTTATATACGCTCATGTCAGATTACAATATAATAATTATTATATATATATATGATATAGATTATATAAATTATATATGATATATATATATTATCTATATATATATATATATTATATATATGTGTGTGTGTGTGTGTGTGTGTGTGTGATCAAAGTAACAATCATTAAAGAATCTGATATTTGTGGCTATAACTTTGTATAATCATCACGTTTTTACCTTTTTCTATATACATGTGTATGTCTGTATATATATATATATATATATATATATATATATATATATATATATATATATATAATTTGTTCTGTGTAAATGCATGTTTAATGAGCACCAGCTGCGTCAGTACCTTTATTAAAATGCAACACACTTTTCGAGAAAAAAATATGCATCGATACAAAAAGAATTTCTGTTGCACTGAAATACAAAACAAAAATAAAATAAAACCGAGTTCACATAACCAGATTCACATTCAAATTCAGTCATTGTATTTGTAAATGCTTTTACAATTCTCATGTCAAGCAAAAAAAAAGGTGGGGGGGGGGGGATTTATTTCATTGCCATTCAGAATTCTATCCGAAAATTTGAACAACAACAACAACAAACAAGGATACCGAAATGTTTCATGCCGACGTTTAAAAGCAGTTCTCTTTTTGTTTGTAAGCAAATAAAAAGGTGAATTTATTAACTATTATTCTATATATATTTATTATATTCTTGATCATTTTCAGTCAGAATTAAAGTAAGGGAATCTACTTGTAAACAAAATTCTCTTGTTTATTGGTAAGCAAATAAAAATTTGAATTTAATATATATTATATTTATTTTTATTATATTCTTTGTCATTTTGAGTCAGAACTAAAGTAAGGGAATCTGCTTGTAAACACAATTCTCTTGTTTGTTTGTTAATGAAAATGAATTTGAATTTATTAGATATTTTATCTATATTTCTCATATTCTTGGTAATTTTGAGTCAGAACTAAAGCATAGGAATCTGCCTGTAAACACAATGATCTCTTTTGTTGGTTAGCAAACAAAAATGTGAATTTATTATATATCATAATTATTTATTTTTATTATATTCTTTGTCATTTTGAGTCAGAACTAAAGTAAGGTAATCTACTTGTCAGCACAATTCTCTTGTTTGTTTGTAAGCAAACAAAAATGTGAATTTATTAAATATTTTATATTTATTATATTCTTTATCATTTTGAGTCAGAACTAAAGCAAGGGAATCTGCTTGTAAACGCAATTCTCTGGGTTGCTTGTTAGCAAGCAAAAATGTGAATTTGATACATGACTTTATATTCATTATATTGGTTATGTTCTCGGTAAATTTCGAGTCAAAACTGAAGCAAGGGATGGAAAGAGCCGTCAATTCACATCTGGTAAATCAGAGCCGGGTCCCCCGGCTTCCCTTAGCACGACAAATCTTAAACCACAATATATGTTTCGATTTTGCCTAGGCCTGAACCCGATTTGCGGAAAAGAGGGGAGAGGGAGAGGGAAAAGCCTTTGATGTATGAGAGAGAGAGAGAGAGAGAGAGAGAGAGAGAGAGAGAGAGAGAGAGAGAGAGGTTAGAATTGCGAGAGGGGCTGGCCCAGAATTGTTGCATGAGTTATTCTCTCATTCAATAAGATATCCACTTTAATCCTGCTATGTTTATTTTGTAAATAATGAGATGCTTTCGAAATTAAGTCACCACTGGCTGCAGATCGGTTGTTTACATTTGGGATTTTCTCGGTACAAATCCCCGATTCTTTTGTCACTTAAGATGATGTTGCTGCTGTGCGTTTTCTCTCTCTCTCTCTCTCTCTCTCTCTCTCTCTCTCTCTCTCTCTCTCTCGTCGACTCTACTGGTGGTATGCTAAATTCTGATGGATTTTTAGACAAATTTTTTGTTATTTTTTCTTGTCGATAAATTATGATTATTATTTTCTTTATAAAAATTATGATAGTTTTTTTTTCTTTTTTGATAAATTATGATAGTTTTTTTCTTCTTTGATAAATTATGATAATTATTTTTTATAATAAATTATGATAGTTTTTTTTTTTCTATGAAGATCTGGCAGTTGTTCATATTGATAAATTCTGAAGAGTTTTTTCTTTTTGATAAATAAAACAAAAAAAATTCTTTTTGATAAATTCCTATATTTTTTTCCTCTTTGATAAGTTCCGATAGATTTTCTTTTAATACTGATGCGTCTAGAATTTCATTTTGACACTTCAAACTTACTGATGGTGATGGTTCACTAGTATAAATAGTGAAGCTGCACTATCCCTATCAGTCATTTTTCTTCTAGTAATTCTGTCCACATCTCATAATTGCAGCAGCTTGATAACTACAATAGAATTCCCGTGACATAAAAATACATTATATTTCCATCTACATTTATCTCGTAAAACAAATCTTGATATCATTACAATTAGCCAAAAATGAACACTCGGTGTTTTGCCAGTCAAGTTTAGCCCAGTTTTCTAAACTCGTATTGTTTGGTTACCAGTTTAATTTATCCTAATTCTTGATACTTCTTTTATTTGATTCATGTCACTTAATTCTCTTTACTTCTATTATTTTCTATCAGTTTAAGTTCATTCTAATTTCTTAGGACTATTTTGTTATCCTTTCATTTCATCTATCTTAATTCTCACATGACTTCTATTGTCATATGGGTTCAGTTTATCAGTATTCCAGATTGTTTCGTATCTTCAATACTAGTTTAAGTTATAACTAATTTTCGATACTTCTGTTTTCTCCCTACTAGTATACTTATTCAAATGTTCTATACATCTGTTTCTTCGTATTGGTTTAAAGGTTCTCTTTCCAATTGCTTTTGTTATCTTAGCAGTTCAAGGGATCCAAAGTTTCAGTATTTCTGTTATCATATCATTTCAATTTATCCTAATCCTTGATACTTTCATTACCTTTTTTATCGTTTTATCTATCCTAATTTTCTGTGCATCTGTCATCGTATCATTTCACGTTATCCTAATTCCTAATTCTTGACACTTCTGCTAACTTATCAGTTTTATCAATCCTAATTTTCACTACATCTGCCATCATGTCATTTCAGTTTATCCCAATTCCTGATTCTTATCTCGTTTTCACCTTTTGTATCATCATTCATGACATTGTACGTGTGTGTGTGTGTGTGTGTGTGGTGTGTGGGGTTGTGGGGGGGGGGGGGGGGGGGGAGTAGGCTGGTGTGGAAGGTCTATGCCAACTCTTGCAGGAATCTTTATAGTTGCCGCTTTCAGCTTAACGTGGCCTTATACCAACACAGCTCTTGTCTCTGTTCGTAGAAGCAGCCCATAATAGTGTACAGGGCGAAGCACATCAGGGGCATAGAGAACGTATATGTCAACATATCCGAGGTCACGCTTGAAATGGGTTGTTTGTCTTGTTAATATGATGATTCGTCAGCATTTCTTGGTGGATGCTGTTGTCTTTTTGTTTGTATTTGCGATTTTCACTTTCTCTCCGTTTATCCATTCTTTAACTTTATGTTTTATTTGTTTTCTCTCTGTTTATCCATTCTTTAATGCGAGATTTTAGTTGTTTATTCCTTTGTCTAGTCATTTATT